>NC_057799.1:389627174-389628598 GCF_018294505.1 Triticum aestivum | reverse complement strand
TTTCATCATATCATTCGGTAGGATATCCCTGGCTATTAGGCTGGATGGTAATACAAGGCAAAGTTTTACCCTAGTTCGGATCGGACCCTTGCAGTTTAAGAAAGAGCCTACTCCTGGTACTGTATATTAGTGATAGGGGTGTGTACAAAGTACACGTGAATACCAGGCATTGTGCGTGTGTGTATACTATCGACGAACTAGCCCCCAAGCTTGTATAACATACTAAGGGCCTAGGGTTACAAATCATATATAGTCGGCTTATCACCAGTGGGGATAGAGTCCTCCGCGACTCTGGTAGCTTCGTGTTGTACGCCGAGTCCTCCACATGGGTCTTCGTATAACACGTCTCGATCCAACCTATATGTGGCGCAGGATGGAACCGACCCATGAGTCTTCATGTTGACCCACCACAACAAGAAATGATGTGCCCACCACACCACACACGCAATCGGCCACTAAGAAAATAAGCATATACAATAGTACAACGGTATCTAGCTCACGATACGTCTCCATATTTTGTTGATGACACTGACGGACTTTGCATTTGATGCGTGCTCCGTATTTTGTTGACGACACTTACGGTCATTGTATTTGAAGCGAAAGCACGATATGGTCACTGGACTTCAGAATAAGCTCATCACGGTCACCACATACATTTTGTCGTGCTAACCAACATGTGGTTGGATGGTTAGAGGACAGTGGTTTCTCGAGCCCACCCAGGTTAAAGTCCCGGTGCTCGCATTTATCTTGTGTTAATTTCAGTATTTTTCGGCGATGCACGTTCAGTGGGAGGAGACGTTCCACTCGACTACGAGGCAACTATGGTGACTTCGTAAAATCTCAAGATCATATATGCTGGCCCACTCTCTCGAAGGTGCTCATAGGGGTAGGGTTCGCGTGTGTGCGCTTATAGCGGTGAGTGCTTGCGCGTATATATGAGCCCTTGCGTCTGTACCGTGTTAAACAAATACATATCATGATTATACGGTCACTGGCTCACCCGTACAACTCTGTATTTTGTTGATGACACAATCAATTGACCAGTCAAACGTTCCATGCGGCGCAACTAGTGTTGCACCATCGGGGCGCGTAACCGTGGGGCCCACCTGTTAGCCCGTATATGAAAGAAAGAAATGGTAGTTTGAGTCTATACTGTGTTAATAAAATAGGAGTACATTTTAGGGTGATCATACGGTCACTGGCTCACCATACAACTCCGTAATTTGTTGATAACACGATCAATTGACCAGTCAAACGGTCCACATTCAGCAGCGCACATTACCATAGGGCCCACCCGTCAGCGCGTATATGAAGGACATAAATGGTAATAAATTAGTGGTCGGTGGGTATTTGAAGTCGTGAGACCTCTGGTTGGCAGTCACCGGCGGTTGGGGGGCGTTCATTGGGCGGTGGGGTGGGGATCC
>NC_057799.1:389615411-389626884 GCF_018294505.1 Triticum aestivum | reverse complement strand
GCCGGTGCGGCGGCGGACCGACGGTGGGTAGTGGTTTCGGGGAGGGCGGGCCGGCCGCGGGCGGCGGGGGCTGGCGGTTCGGCCGGTGGTGGCTGGCAGCTCAGGGGGGTGGAGTTTGATGATAAACTGGAGGCCCTTGATTTCATATCCAACGGCTGGAAAATCTAATGACCAGAGATGAAAAAGTCAGTCGACTGACGTGTAGCCTCACCCCGCACGTACACATGCACGCACGCAAGACACGCACGCATGTAGGCGTGCAACACTGACACGTACACACGCACGCATGCTGGCGTGCAACACTGACACGTACACATGCACTCACGAACACACGCACGTACGCACCCATGCATGCGACACTGAAACGTACCCTTGCACGCACGCAACACTCGCACGCCTGCATGCACACAGCACACGACGCAAGACACACGCTCAACCTATACATGCATGCACCCTTTGTTAAGGACATGGATTGTTACGGGTATTAATCAATCTTATCTGTGATAAGCAGAACATTGATGTTTGCAGCGGTCTTTTTGAATCACAACGTATCGAACGGGCTATCAACATAGTAGGCTTATCTACAAGATAAAGATGACGTCACACTCAATGAACAATCATCGGTTTATGAAATGCCCGCTTCTGACCGCCCTGGCTCACCAAAGGTTCCTCTGCTGTGTGCTGCCTGCGTTGGGTCACTGACATGCAGGCCATGCACCCAAAGAGCCCACACGTCAGTGGAAGAATGGCGCGGTGTCCTAGGTCAGAGTCGAGGGCGCCACTCGCGGCACGCCCGGCTGAACACGCCTCCGTGCCGTATTCAAACGCCTCCATGAAACCCGCCCGTGTGGAAGCCGAGAAACCCACTCTGGACACACGTCCGTTCATGACCGGGCCGGCGTTAAACGCAACGCCGGCAGAGCTCCTCCCGTCCGCCGTCTATTTAATCTCCTATTTAAACGAGGCCAAACGCCGGCCAAGAATCGCACACCTCCGCCGCTCCCCTATCTCCTCCACCATTTTGTCCACTCTTACAATGGCTTACGAAGAGTAGTTATTCCGCATCCAAGCCGGCTGGGTAGCCCGCCGGATACAAGCTATGCAGCTCGCTGATCCACCTCCCTCCCCTCGCCCGACGGAGCCAGTTGCCGCCCCAAGCCGGCGCGCAGTTCAGCAACTCGCCGCTCCAGGCCAGCTCGACGAGGGGCGGCGCACGGGCGTCGTTGCTGCCGTCCACGCCGCCGCCTCGTACCACGTCTCCCGTTTCTGTGGCCGAGACTCCCATGCCGGCGGCCGCACCATGCAAGCAGCGACAGAAGCCGGGTGCGCGGAGAGCGACGAGTCGGTGGCCAGCGCCTCCGCGTCCGCCGCCATCATCGAGAAGAAGTAGAACACGGGAGGCCGCCGCCGCTTGGGTCCCTTGAAGGCCACCGCAGAGGCGACGCCGGCGTACACAGCAGGTGTCTTGCCGGATCCTTTTGTTGCGAGGACCTTCGTCGACCCCGCATGGGCTCCACGGAAGAGGGGAATGTTAGGATGAACTCGAGCCGGTGCCGGCCATGGAGAAGTAGTGGCCAGTGATGAACTCGAACCGGTGCCGGCCACCATCATCTTCGACACCAGCCAATGATATCAGTTGGGCACTTGGGAAGCGAGCCGTCCTTTGCGCTGAAGTATATACCTCCAGGGCTCCCGGCAGTCCGGTGATCGTGCTGCCAGACATGAGGAACACAAATCGATTGGCGGGCGACCATTTAGGCCAGGTATTATATACCTGTGCTGTCCAGAACTAGCACCACGTAGTTCATTTGAATGTAATGAAATCTGTCATGTTTGTATGAAAATCTAGTATTTTATATGATTTTCGTCGTTGTTTATATGAAATATCAGTTTGTCTACGTGTTTGCATGAATTTCGTCTGGTTGGTTGAGTTGCTGTCATAATGTGTGCGGCTACGGTTGGATGGCGTAATTTGCAAGTCGCTGGTTGGTCTGCGGGCGGCTCGGGCTGCGTTGTGGGACAAAAAAACACACCTCGTGCAAGCTCGTCTCCAACGTGTGCGCTGGAGGATGCATGACAGCATGAGCACCCGAGCCATTCCTCGTTCATCGGTGGCAAAGGCACCGGTGGACAAAAGGGTCGCCAATATTTTGGCTCCCCCGGGAAAGATCCAAACAGCCCCTCCCAACAGATTCAAATCCCTCGTTCGCCGTGGAATTTTGCCATGCGTTGTTTTCATGGACTAGCAAGATGCCCGTGCATTGCACGAAACATCAAGATGCCCGTGCATGCATGCAAGGGATAATTAATGTCCTCCTTTGCTAGTACCACGAGGCAAACACCATTAATATTGCATCAATTAGTGTTAGTGGCCTTGTATATCTGCAAATTGTAATTTTGATAGTGGCCCATTGTATATAAAAATGGAGGGAGAAAGATGAGAGATAAGGTGAGGAGGAGTGGGGCGCGGTGGTGACTGGTGGTCGGACTCGGCGGAGGCATGGGGATGGACGGCGCATTATGTCTAGATTTGTATCTCTCTCACACACACCCACGTAGGTGGGGGACGTGCACGAAGAGAAGAGGTGCACGCACGGCGCACGTACTCCCGTCTCTTTCCCAACCACACCCGCGCGGGTATACGGTGGAAGCCGAACGGAGTTCTCTCTCATATTGTTATGTTTACCTGGAATGCCATAAGCCTGCTCTGTACGAAAAAGGCAGCCCACGTGGTAATTTGGCACGTGTACTGGTTGTCCACTTGGTGGAGGGAGGATTGTCTACCACGGGTGAACAAACAAATTGCGACTTGACGTGTTATGTTAAATTAAAAAAAGAGGCAAACCATGTGGGGCCTACCTTAGAGGCAAGGCTCTATACACTGGAGTACTTTTGATGTGTCCCGTCAACTCGCAGAACGAGGAGAAGCTTGCTTAGTACGCCATCTTCCCCGCCCACGGGCGCGGTGGCTCGCGGGATGAGGTGAAGCTTGCTTACGAGTAGTAGTAGTAGTAGTACTACTGTATGCCTTTACGCCCGCTCCCTCGCCCACGCACGCGGTGGCTCGCGGCACGAGGAGAAAATTTTACTACTCCCTCCGTTTACTCCTCGTCCCTACTACATACTTTGGTTAGTACTCCCTCCGTTTACTTATACAAGGCCACTATAAAAAAAATACATTTTGCATCTATACAAGGCCACAAATAGTAATCGAGACAAAAGTTACTACTCCCTCCTTTCCAGTTTATGGCTCAATTTCAAAATCTCTCCAACCAAGGTAGACAGTGAGTGGTCGAATTAATTTCGTAGTTTGCACAAGTAATTAGTACGCTCGTTTTTCTCAAGAAGTTATGTTTACCGAGGCATTAATTAGAACGAATGCATGAATGACCACTAAATTTCCATGAACTTGTACATGCATTGGTTAGTTTCCTCTTGACACTGCTTGCGTCGGGTGATCTAACGCACCCCGAAATCCAACATGTAATGGTACTACTACTAGTATAGTAGAATTGAGACTTAGCAAACGGAAAAACGAATGTTTTTTAGATGAGCCCTATAAACCCTAGTGGGTACGTACTACGTAAAAACAGATTTTTCCAAAACTAAGTCGCTCCCTTTCATGAATTCTGTAGTATACTCCTCCGTCGACGCTCCCTTTCATGAATTATGTAGTTCCTCTCGCCGACATGTGGGACATATAGCAACCGGGTCGACGTGTCAAGCACCAAATAACAGTGCAGAACAGCAGGGGGACGCACCCCACTCGTACCGGCCCAGTAGTAGTAATGAGCAATGAGACGTCAAATCACAATGCCGCACCTTCCCAGACGAACGAAGCAACCATTATTTCACACTTCAGTTCGCCATCATCTCAAACCACGTAGTATTGCTTCTGCCTCAAGAGGGACACGCGCATCGCCTTGGTACATCATGACACGTGCGACCGCATGACAGGCCATGCTCCCCCGCTGATCGCTCGGTAAAATCACCTCATTTTTACTATACTTCCTCCGTATCGGTTTACTACATGCCATGCACGTCGTTCTAGGTTGAGAATTTAACTGGCTATATATGTGATGAACAGTACTCTAGCCTTTTAAAATGTATACTTTTGTACAGTAGTACTATCGATGGATTGCGCCATGGAGCAAAATTGAAATTAAAAAAAAGGTGGTACATATAGAGAGCGATCGTCGCCAAATTATGCATATAGTACTATTAAAAAAGCTAGTACGTGCTTAATTGGGGTGCTAAATTCTATTAAAGAAATACTAGTAGTATGTACATACTGAAGAGTTAAAGTAACGAGAAGAAAAATAACATAGTTCTGCAGGACTCAGCACAACACACCCCTCAAATTAAACTAAGCACACCTGAAATTAAACTATGCAACTAATCCGGTAGACACTGCATTAGAAGTTTAGAACCACCATGAGCAACGACACTGCCACCTTACTCGGAGTCCTCGTCCACGTCCTCGACTTCGTCATTTTCCCTCTTCCTCTTGGCCGATACTTCTTTGCTTGAACCGCACACTTGGTTGTTGCTCTTCATCCAACCCTTGTAGATATTGAAACAAAGGTAGCCATCCATTGTAGCGTAGTGGATGTGGTCTATATCTAGTACATTCCGCTGCCATGCATGACGATGAAACGTGTAATGAGGTTTCTCCAGTTTACGGTATGAAGGATGAACCATGGCTCCTGCCAGGGTCAGCATTGAAGGCTGACGAGAGGGCACCAGCCGATTCTTCTGGAGGTCGAAGGGGTTGCCTACAACGAGGCCTATCCGACCCAGGACTTCTTTGTCGTTCTTAAAGTCTACATTAACGAATTTCACTGTTTTGTCCTTGAGGAAGTTCTTAAAATCCTGGCACTCAACGTCGGCATGGCATATGTGGTAGACCAAGCAAACGTTATGTACGCAAACCTGGATCATGGCGGGCTTCTTCCTCTCATCGTCCTTTAGATCCTTCTCCCGTCCCAGGACTGTGGTGTACTCAACATCTAGCCCAGCGACCCACTCATCATCTGAGTTTTCGAACATGCATCTGAAGCGAGAAAGGCATCCTTTCACCGTCGCGGAAGAACGGGTGTAGATGACGTCGAACTCATCGCCGGTGATGGTTCTAACCTTGTACTCACCACCGATCGTGGAGATTTGGGACGCCATGGATTTGGGAGGAGGGTTAGGATTAGTGGAACCGCCGTAATGTCAATGGACGGGACTACTAGGAGCGAACCGCCGTCGTATTAAAGGACGTGCGGGTACGAGTAGGAGCGAACTGCCAGCGTGCGAACGGCAGGGTAGTGGCTTTCCATTCTCCCATGATACGGGCTTCCGAGAGCCCTTGGATCTGAGATCGAACGGTTGCATGGCGTGATTCTAGACCTATGGGTGAATATCCTATCCTGGAGGGTTATTCTGCAAATTTTCAGCAACTTAGCATGCGACCGTTTGATCTCAGATCCAAGGGCTGCCAGCAGCCCGTATCATGGTCACGCCTACCACGACCGCCGCATCGCTCGCGCGGTCGCGCCCTTCGAGATTTAACACGGTGCGTTAGGCTATCTGATGTTGGCATGTCATACATAGTCATCACTTAGTCACTCATACTACAACAAGGTTGGCTATAAGGTTGGCTATAAGTGTAATTGTTTTACTCCTCTCTATCTCTTTCTTCGTACTCCCTCCGTCCCATAATATAAGAACGTTTTTGACACTAGTGTAGTGCCAAAAACGTTCTTATATTATGGGACACAGGGAGTACTAGTATTTATTGCATTTGCTAAGGAGTGACCTCTTCCAATGAAATGGTGTTGCTAAGTTTGCTTCATTTAATTAGCTATAGACTCAAAATTGTCTTTTCACCTAGGTACACGCGCTTAGCACCGTTTCTTCCTTGGGTCACCAAACTAGTCTCTCTCTTCTTGATTAACTTGCCACATCAGACTTTATGCCTATGTGGCAAGCTTAAGCACCTGTAGGAGCGAGTAAAAGTAAGTACAATAGTGTGCTTTACATGGCATTTTTGCATATGTGGAGGAAAGAGAGGCAAGGAAAAAGTGGAGAAGTGGGCTCTCATGCAAGAGCCAGCCTCTACTACTACATGGTGGAGCATTGGGAGAGGCACCTGTATGGAGGTGGTCAGGAATCGGGAGACTCACGCCGGTCGTAGCGCCGCAGTTAAAATGATAATGGCAAGTCAAATGACGGGGCCCCACCTTTCCAGCAGTAACTCGCTGTCAAATCACACAGCCCTACGTTTGCAGCAGCCTACTCCCTCGTCTTCTCGCGTCTCTGTCGAACCGACTAGGCGGAACTGCCCCGCCTACCGCGCAGGAAAAGCCCCGCCCTCGACTTTTAAATACAACTACATCTGCTTAAGAATCCAATGATATACTTTTTGTGACATAGTAACTCATATTTAGTTAGTCAAATGGATGACCTAGAACTACGTGCAGGCCCTATAAACCGAGACGCCTAAAATAAAAAAACCGAGACGGAGAGGGTAGTTCAGCACGTAGCTTTTTAGATCAATATAGTCGGGATTCACCAAGGAGCAAAACCAAGTGGTAGGCTCCTCCTGCCGTGTTGGCGTAGCAACTCAAGCAGGGTCAGTCCGCACACGAAATGGCGACACACTTAACAGGACCCCTTTGGCCGACATGTGGCTCATCCACCGTCTTGTTCCACGTGCGATGCACCAAATTACAGTTCGGAGCAGCGGTTGGAATTGGAGGCACCCCGGTCGTAGCGCCCCAGTAGTAGAAAATGAGCGATGAGGGGTCAAATCACAAAGCCCCACCTTTCCCGCATTAAGCTGGACGGACAAAGCAACCAACATTTCACTCTAGGGCGCAAGAGCATAAAGAAAAGAGAAAACAATGATGCGTGCGGCAGCTACCTAGGGCACCCTAGGGTAGGGGTCTCCACTACAGATCCTTTTTTTTGAAAGCGCCTCCACTACAAATCGGCTTCTCCCTCGTCCTCTTGAAGAAAACCGATGATGAGTGCGGCGGTAGGGTTTGTAGGAGTACTACGGCGTACGGGGCCATGTCGTAGTAAACGGGTTCGAGTCGACGCCTTAAATATGTGTGGGCCGCTTGGTTTTATGGGAACGAGGCAGCATTTTGGGTTCGGGGACCAGTGGAGATATAGTACGTACAAAAAATTGTGGACGTAGGTTCGACCGAAAGGCAATGATGCATGGGCCCTGCATTTTGATATACCCAGGGTCGCGTGAAATTTGCTACTCTACTCAAAACTAGTAAGGTACACATGTATTGAACGCATGAGATTTTGAAACCAAATTATGAATAAATACACACTATAGCATGTAAAGCTTTGAGTCATATATGCATGATGTAGATGTTCGTTTAGTTCTTATAGTTCATCTCATTCAAAATCAATTAGTTTTATAAAAATGTGAAGATTCATGGGGTTGTGCATTGTAAATCATAAAGTAAAAAACAAATAATGGCAATTCATTTAGAAAAAAATAATCAATTATGATACAGAAGATTCTAGAACAAAGGAGAAGTGCTTGTGTTTTGAGGTTTGTGCATTATGCTTAAGTTCAACCATGGAGTCTTCTAAATTGTACATGTGGCAGATCTGGTGGAATGTTGATGATATCCAACGGCCAGTAGTGCTCGGATTTGCCTATCTCTGCACTGTCGGGTTAGCTTCATCCAGCAACCATCTTTCAAAGTTATTGGCACACTATATAGTTCTTGTGCCATAGTTGCATGTTTTGGAAAAAAGCTACTAGTGGGTTGTACTATCTATTTAGGAATAGAAGATGTATACATGGAAGTTGTAGGGAAAGAGATGACATGGATCATCACAATTCCTATGAGTAGGGATTGGAAAAGAAATGTCATTTGGTTCACATCATAGGAACTTTTCTATTGAATCTAGAGATGACATGTATCTCAATTCCTATGAGGAGGGATTAGAAAAGAGATGTAATTTGGTTCATATCATAGGAACTTTTCTATTGAATATACGCTAATGTTTATTTTCCTTTGAAATTAAGGGAGTAATAGGAATCCATTCATATGAACCAAGTGGCTCTAAAGCTATATAAATGATATCATGTTTATTTCCTTTGAAATGTGGAGTATATGAATCTATTCCTATGAACCAATTGGCTCTAAAGGAAAAAATCCTATAAAAATCATATCATATAGAGTTCCTATGATATTCCTCGACACTAAAGGATGCTCGAAATTGCTGCGGGTGATACGATGGTCTTTCTTTGTAGACTCCTCACCCATATTTATAGTTACCTCTCGAAGATGAATGAAATGATATATACATGGTATTCTACATGTGCAATTTGGTACACGAAAACTCGATAAAAGTTTGCGAGGTTCGAATTTTCAATAAAGCTATATGCACTGCATTTCGGAACGGAGGGAGCATATGGCAGTTGCTAACACTCACGTGGAAGATTTGTGTGTAGGAGGAGTGGCTGTTCTGTTAAATGACATGGCAAAACTGACACTGTCGGATGCCGATCTGACGGTTCTTACGGTGTTCGTCAGGAAAAGGCTTGTGGCGAACGTATAATGATTTATGGACACACGCATTGCATTGATACGTGCCCCCCTCTCTCTCACGCACACGCACCCTCACGAGTCACGACTCTCCCGAGTCCTCTCGCAGACTCGCACGTCGCACCCACCGTCTATCTGCAGGTAGACGTCATGCACATATGTGCTCTTCACACCCTACCCTCAGAACTTCTAAAAAACAAAAGACGGCGCGCACATTTTATTTTAGCTCACACGTCACACACTTATACTATTACTCTTGCGGCGAACGTTCTTTGGGCATAGTATATTGTACTCTCACGAAGAGAAGCGGTGCACGCACGCACTAGTTCTCTCACACCCACTCGCGGGTACATGTAGGAGCGCATTTTTTTGAAGCTGGTACAACAAAATCACTCCACTATATATAAAAGCAGGAGCCTTAGCGCTTGCTTTACTAGGGTTCCTCTCGTTCACTCTCTCATGCTCTCTAGATCTAAGCAACACATAGGTGGCCACACTCTCTCTCAGCTCACGGCTGGTCACAAATCCGGCCGGACAACCTCGACCGGGGCAGGGTGTAGGTGCATCGTTCACGCCGTCGTCGGCGGCGAGGGAGTAGACCAACAGCTGCCCGCGCGTCCCGATCAGCGGCCGTGTCGTTCTCTCCGAGAGAGTGCCGGCTCGGGAGGGCCTCCGACCCCTTCTTCCTCCCCGCGATATTGTGGCCAAGATGCGGCCTCCCGACGCCGTCTTTGCCACATGCCGACGACCCTCAGGTATATATTCCTTCGAAACCTGCCTTGCTCTACTGCCCCAGCTCCCTTCGTGTGGATCCTTTTCTACTTCCGTCCACTATTCCAAAGCCACCTAGACTTCTACTATTATTAGAAGTAAGCTAGTTCATACAGTCGACTCAAAGCGTTGGTTCAAACAGGGAAGAAGGTGGGAAAGTTGTAGCATGAATATAGGACTTGGTTCTAAGAGGAAACGGGGGAAAGTAGTAATATCTGTCACTGTTTAAATAACCGTATTTCGTATTTGCGCAAACAGGGATGTCTGTCTCCATATAGTTTCGGGATGTCTGTCTCCGTATCGTTTCTATCCGCGCAATGAAAAGCACACACCTCAGTTTCAGTACAACTGCGCAAAATGAGATGGCTATCCCTCGTTGCCGTTGTCTAACCTCCCATCTTCAAGGTATCCCTACATTGGTAGTAACTACGGTAGAATGACCAACGCAATCTAAAAGAAGCTGATTCGTACGTTTTACTTCCTGATTGCAGTGCAGGGACGAGCGAAAACAACTGCATCCTAGTCCGGAATGCACTGTCTACCAGTTCATCCATGGACCGAGGACTAGCTGGCACGGCTGCACGGCGGTTTTTTGGACAGGTGCGCGGACAAGAGGCATTGTGGTCTGCTTATTTCTGCAAATAGCGGTGCTTAAATTTAGTGGAATGCACAAGCATTTCAGCTGGTCAGTACACTGCATGGTTCAGTTCAGCATTCCAGCTGAGACCACAATTATAATTGGTTATTCTGGAATGAGAGAACCTAACCCTGGATGGTGGCAACAAGAAAAAACCAGAGTGAACTCCAGGAAATTTAAGCCTGCCAGGAGGCCCTTTGCTCAGAGAAGCCTTGCTTGTTTTTTCCTGATTTGTAAACCTTCTCACAACTTTATCTTTTGCTATGAACTAGTATATGTTTGTTATGTTCTATGAATCATTGAGATGTATAAAATTGCTTAACTTATGCTTTTCAAGTTTTTTATGAAGACGAGTTTAATGTGAGTGTTCCACATGAGCGCTGGACTAGCGTGTGGACGTTTGGAATTTATTACATTGTGGCCTCAATTAACTGCATGAACCACTGTAACAAGATACATAGTTGCTTATATGTCAGACAGCAGATTGTTGATTGTTAGCTGGTCGATAGCCTAGTGTTGAAGTGAGCTGAGCCAATGTGCTGTGTTTTGCACAACTGCTTACAAGTGGGGTAGCACCAACAGTGTTTACAAGTACTTATGTATACGTCGACGCAGGGTTCTCGAGAGAGTGCTCTATTTCATCAAAACACACACTGCTCGTACGATAAACCATGACAACTTATGTCTTACCAAGCCATATTCATGAAAAAACTAGTGAGGACGCATCTGTTTCGGCAACAATTACGATGGTTCTCACATGATTCACGGGCACACAAAAGTAGCAGCAGTTCCCATAGACGGATTCAAACAGAGTACTAGCCCCACAGGGGTCGATAACAGGCAAGGTTCGGATAATTAGACACAATCCAAACTACTATTAAACACTAGCTGGGGCAACTATTTCATGCCTCGATCTAATTTGGGCTGGACACAAGACGAACCTTGCCATGAACATCATCGAGGACGTCCCGCAGCAGCTCAATCCTATGAACCTTCATGAAGACAACCTTGTGGCCTTGCCACTGATAAACTTGTTTGTGGAGGCATGCCACGTCATCTTCCCGCGTAAGCTTGACAAGAACAGTATGCCTCACAAACGAAGGAGTAGCTTTGAACTTCTTGTGCTTCAGTACACCCTGGACAACACGCCTGACAACAGTGAGGCTGGAATACAACTCTTCATTGGTATAACCGCAAATGGCTTCCAGGATCCAACCGCCTAAGAACTCTGTTTTCCCAGTGCGTATATTCAGGTCGTCCGCCTCATAGCGAGTGACAGGTACAACCACACAATCCTTGTCTGCATCAGGGCTCTAATTGAAACAAAAACAAATTCTAAATTACTTTTCAGTATAAGAAACACAAGTTATTTAAACCACTATGTATAGCATGGCATCAAAGCTAATAAAATTTTGCATTATTAATCACCACATACTTCCTTTTCTAAAAAAATCACCACATACTTAGATGAAAAACCACAATCGAGATCGGCAAAGAA
>NC_057799.1:389595529-389615095 GCF_018294505.1 Triticum aestivum | reverse complement strand
TGACCATCTCAGTAGTGGCCGTGAGCGTATCTGGGGTCAGCTCGGTGGTTGCCTCCATCTTCTTGGAGCTCTCTGTCTCGTGGGGATCAGCCTCCCGCGTCTGCTCCAATATCGGCAGATCTTTGCCTGGTTCTCCTTGGTCCATCATGAAACTGACGAATACTAGGAGACCACTGAAAGGAAAACACAATCGCAATGACAATGAAACAAAAAAGAGAGTGAGGATCGGTTACTGCTTTGCAAAAGTTCTTTTTTTTTCTCCGAACGAAAATATACCAACATCACGGATCCGCTTACCTTCCCTTCATTCGGAGAGAAGAACAGTGGCAGGTGCGAGTGTTGCCTTTCTTGAAGACGGTGAGGGAGAAGGGGATTCAGCGAAGAGTGAAATGATGGTTGCTTCGTCCGTCAAACTTAGACTGCGGGGAGGTGGGGTTTTGTGATACGACGACTCGTTACTGCCGCGCTACGACCGGGGTGACTCTCCGCCTGCATACTGCCTTCTAATTTGCTGGATGGCATTAGGGCCCGCGCGCTACATGGCCCGCATGTCGGTGAACAAAAGTATAACGGCATTTAGTAGAGGGAGACGTTTCAATGACCTAGGAGGAGCCAGAAGCGGTAGAGTGTCTCCACTGTACTAGTAGTAATTGTTTTCCTGGGTAGCTGTAGAGTGTCTCCACTGTACAAGTAGTAATTGTTTCTCTGGGCCCAAGACAAAACAGCCCATCCACACTAGTAAATAGTAAAATCAATTCAAAAGCCCATATATTTACTGAATGAGAGGCGCTACCCACACCCAGCACACCGCCCCCCCAAAAAAACCTGGGTGCTCTTCTTCCTCCTCGCTCCCACCCACCTCACGTCAGCTCGCTCCACTCGTACCCCCAAATTCCTCACCTCACTCCTACAAAAAACCCCAGCTCCCCTTCTTCCTCACTCATACAGAAAACCCCCCAGCTCCCCTTCTTCTTCGCTCGCACTACAACTAGGCTCGTCATTCGTTACTCTGCTCAAATCCGTGAGCGCGACGCGACGCCCTCAAGGAAAATGGAGTCGGCTGACCCCAGCGCCAAGAAGATGAGGCTCCCGCTAGCGGCGACGCCTGTTGTAGATCCCGCACCCGGCAGCGCGGGGAGAAGCGGCGACCCCGCCCCCACCGGATCCCAGGAACCCGTAGAATCTCGGGTGGACCGCATCAGCGATCTCCCGGATGCCATCCTTGGGGAGATCATCTTGCTTCTCCCCACCAAGCATTGCTGCTGCACCCAAGTCCTCTCAATTCGGTGGCGCCCTCTATGGCGCGCCGTGCCCCATAATCTCGACTGTCGTCAGCTATCTCTCTTCAATTATTTTGAAATCCCCAGAGCCATCATCTCCTCCCACCCGGGCTCCGTTCAAAGCCTCTGCATCCCGTCATGCTACCTGAGCAAGCATACCATGCCCTGCACGGTGGACGCCTGGCTGAAATCCCCTGAATTCACAGAACTACAGCTGCTTGAGTTCTACTATTCCCCTGGAAATCACATACCACATACCGAACGCCATGAACTTGTGCCCTCAGCACCGATGTCCGTCTCGCGGTTTTCGTCCTCTCTCCACACCGCCACCTTTGCGCTGTGCTACCTACCAGACAATCTGGTACTAAACCTTCAACTCCCATTTCTCAAGAAACTTTCACTTGTGCGGGTTCGTATATCGGAGGCCTCATTGCACATCATCATCCACTCCAGTTTCCCTGCGCTGGAGTGCTTGGTGCTTATTTTCAAAGTTAGAATCGGTTGTCTCCAAATAAAGTCGCCTAACCTTGTAAGAATTGGAATTTCTTTTGACGGAAGGCAGCTCATCATCCAAGATGCCCCTTCACTTCAAAGGTTGATCCTTGATTCTAGTTATTCACCGTTGCAAATAACCGTCCTCTCTGCGCCTAAACTGGAGACCTTGGGTGTAATACATGATCTCTGTGCTCATTTCAATATGGTGTTTGGCTCCATAGTTCTTCAGGTACTTTATATTATCATCTACACTTGTAACCATAAGCTGCATTTTAAATTTCTGCGCATAATTTATATATCATCTTGGAGTACACATTTTGTACTAATATTATGTTCTATGCTCAATGAAGAGTTTCTCCATGGATGGCCTATCAATGGTGCTGGATTCTGTCAAGATCTTATATATCCAAATGAATAGTTTTGATCTGAACAAGATTACTGGTTTGCTGCAATGCTTTCCATGTCTGGAGAAGTTGTATATAAAGGTGCTAATTTCACGCACATTGGACGCCCGCATATAGTGTACTAGAATTAACCGTTCAGCTGTTGCTCTTTCGACATTCTTCTTTTAGACCTTAACTATTTTCAATCTTCATGTCTATTTAGGCAACAAGACGGGGTAAGAAAGTTATAACCAATCGGTGGATTCGTAAGCATCGGGATTTTCTCACTTCTCATGCGATTCGATTGAAGACAATAACGCTAGAACGATATGTAGCCAACCGTGCAAACACAAGATTTGTCACATTCTTCCTGCTGAATGCGAGGTTACTATTGTCCATCAGGCTTAAGTTTATCAGCAGCATGGTTTTGACGGATGGGTATGTCGAAGAGCAAAAAAAGGAGTTTCAGGTGGGCAAAAGAGCTTCTGAATGTGTCGGCCTTCTATTTACAACATATTGTGGTCATAATCCAGTAAATTTTACGACCCGGGATGTTCATTCTATGGACCTGACCGATCCATTTGACTGTGACTGCCGAAAACAGTGTTGGAGTTAGATGTTGTTGCCCTTTTCAATCTGGTTTTTTTGTAAACCTGATGAACAATTAACCCTCATGCTTTTGTACAGTTTGTAAGCTGGAGTTAGATGTTCCTGCCCTTTTCAACTCGGCTGTGACTGTCATATTTTCTTTGAAACAAGGCAAATGGCTTGCCATTCGTTTAATTTAGAGTGAAACATTGTAACAAATCCCAACCAAGGGAAATAACATCACTCTCGCCGGCTGCTTGAGCCCACCGTGCATTACAGAAGCCAAGTGATTAGCCCCTACCAGCACCCACAAACTTATTTCGAACTAGCACATCAAATGGGCTGTAAATTTTCATAGGAAAGGCTGCATGACCGTGACAGATTTGGATTCTGACATTTGGGACCCGCAAGGAAATAGCCTATCCAAGGTGGTGTCGACTTACTAGCCAGCCAACAAACGATTCTGCCTACCAGCCGTTGGATTGACATCCAACATCTGTCGTGTATCTTCTACCTCTTGTCTTCTTCTTCCTCCAGCCGCCCAAACCAAACCACCCCGTCGGCTCCGCCTGCTCCCGCCTCCCATGGCTGGCTGCGCCTCCGCTACCCTACCGTACGTACCCTCCAATGTTGGCCAGTCCCTCCCTTTATTCCCCCACAGGTCCTGTTATTCTCCGGCGACGTCAGCCCCAACATGCACCCGCGCCCGAACCAGTCAACCCTCGTACTCCCCTCCGCATGCGACTAGACCGGCGCATCTTCAACGGCTCCTGTTCGTTCCGTCCGAGGCCTCACCGTCGTCCTCCGCCTTGCGGCCTTGGTTCGCTCGTCGTGCGCGGTGCGCCGACCTCTTGCGTTGTCAACGTCGTCAACAACCGAGAGGAACAAGGACATGACTGTACGTGGAGACGATGACAGTAGGGACCCACCAGCGTCATGGCAGTACGCAAGCAAGTGCCTCTATAGTACAAGCCCAAAAATATCGTTCCTCCTAATGGTTGGACATCTGGGGCTCACGCCATTGTCAACATAGTCAATAAACGAGAGAATTACACTACGAGCGGCTGACACCAGGGACCCAGCAAGTCGCACATTTTTTTTGAGGAACAAGCAGTTGTTATTTATACCAATTTTAGCGACGGATCAGGGTAACAACGGGGCTGTGCGGGGGCTGTGGCCCGTCTAGCCAGGGTTTTATTTATGTTTACCACATCATGAGCCTAGTTGTGTTTTTTTCTTGCTGAAAATGGCTAGCCTAGTTCTATTTTTTTAAGAAATACCCAAACAAGGCTTACTTGCTTTATCGGCCCTGCTGGGCTGCAAATCTTTCAAGACGAGGAGAGTTTCATTCGGTTTGCCCAGAAATGGGCTGTACATTTTTAAAACACATCAAACCGGGAATTAGTTTCAATTTTTTTATTACAAGATCTTAAATTACATTGATTTTTATGCGTGGACAATTATTTGGATTTTATATTTATGTAAATTATTTTTCAAAATAGTTTGAATGTGAATCGATATTTCTGGATTAAAAACAGTTGACCGCACTGAAATATGCTAAATTTCGTATACTTTTTAACCGTGGCCACATTATGGGGTGTAATGCTAACAAAAAGAAGATGGGCTCCAAAAAAATTCTTAAGAAAGCAAATGGGCTGTACATTATTAGAAATAATGGCAGATGGGCTGTATGCTGTTTTCCACAGATTTGAGGCTGACTTGTGCGCCTACTACAGGTTGACGCGTATGCTTTCATAAAAAAAGGTTGACGCACACGCAACGCCCTGTCAACTTAGTCAACACACGAGAGCAGTGACTGTTGGATGTCAATCCAACGGCTATCGTAATCCTTCAATCTCTGCTCTTCATGCTCCAGCCGCTCAAACAAGCGCCGGCGGGACTGCCTGCTCCCTCCTCCCACGGCCGGCTATGCTGCCGCGCAGGCCTCACGGCCCCACCGTACTCCCATCGCTGGCCTAGCCATCCCTCTACTCACCCACACATGTTGCTATTCTTCGGCGACGGCAGACGAACCAGTAAACCCTCGTACTCCTCCGCGTGGGAAACAACCGTCGAGTATTCCCTGGCTCCGTGTCGTTCCCTTCCTAGGCCTCGCTGCCGTCCACCGCCCTGGTGCTCTCGGCGCGGCCTGGTCAACGTGGTCAATGAACGACATCCATCGGAAGTGGACTGTACGTGGAGAGGCTGACAGCTGGGTCCACGGCCGCACGCAAGGAAATGCCTCCTTATTACGTGCAAAATAATGATTCCTCCACGTGACAGCTAGGACCCACAGGAAGGGCCTCTGTATTTCGCGAAAAAAACGTCCCCCCCCCGCTAACAGGTCGGACCCACCAGCTATATCTTCGCACGCAAGGAAGTGCCTCCTTATTACGCCCAAAAAAATGAATACCCCCTGCTAGCTGGGACCCACCGTATTGTTGGGCTGACTTGTGGGCCTACTAAGTTGACGGGGACGGAGGGCTTTGTCAACTTAGTCAATACTCCAGTGACCGTATGATGTCCATCCAACGGCCATAGTGCTTCTTGAACCTCTGGTCTTCTTGCTCCAGCCGCCCAAAGCAGCGCCGGTCGTGCCGCCTGCTCCTGCCTCCCGTGGCCGGCTGTGCTACCGCGGAGGCCTCACCGCCCCCATACTACTTGTCGTGGAATAGTCACGGCAGATGTCCTCGTGAAAGGACTTAGTCGTGGAGCCATCGCAACTAGGAAGCTTAAAGGGGTTAAAGCGGGACAAAGGACACGAGGGTTATACTGGTTTGGCCCCTTACGGTTGAGGTGGAATTACTAGGGTTTCGATGACCAGGGAGCGAATTCGCTATGCCTGGCTACCGATTTGATGTTACTTGCCCTAAGCCGCCGGCGGGTCGTCCCCTTATATAGACAGGTTGACGGCCCGCGGCCTACGGAGTCCCGGCCGGCTCATAAACAGTGTCCGGCTCGGTGACTAGTTAATCTTGCCTTACAACACAAGTCATGCCATTACGGCGGTTTATTACTACAGGCCTTAAATCGCCTACGGGCTTTAGGCCCTTTATTGAACCGCCATCTTCAAGCTTGATATTGGGCTTCATATGATGAATTGCCATAGCGTAACCCGGCCCCTCCTGGGCGGGTTACACTAGTAGTTATATCTCCAACATTAGGCCCCAAATTGATTTGAACGGTTCATGTCAATCTTCAATACCTTAAGAAAAAGCCTTCTGGCTTCTGCCTGCGCAAAAGTTATAATCCGCCATGATGTCATCTTCTGGATTCATGATAACCCGCCATGACGTCATCTTCCATAAATTCATTTTTTATTCTGTCATATCACAACGGATCCTTATCTTAATGACCATCTCGAAAATCAAGGCGTCGGAGCAGCTGGATAACCACGTCTGGCCTCCTCGTTTCTTGCGCCCTCTCTGTCAGTCTTTCCTTATAAATAAGCACGACCTTTAGGTCTTTCTTCATTCTCCCCCTTTCTGTCGTCTTCTTCCTCTCGCGACTCCACTGCTGCTCGAGCTCCGCCGTCGCCGCCACAGCAGAGCACCTCATCTTCGTCGATCTTGGCCGCTGCATCAACCTGAATCGACCAGAGAACGGCGGTGATCCTCCGCAGTAGATCTACAGCTGTAAGTCTTCACCTTCCCGCACTTCAGATCTGCATTTAGGGTTTTCAAGTTCTTCCGTGTTCTTCATGGTTCATCACGGTTTCTTCGTAGTTCTTCCACCGCGGTCTCCTTTGATCCAAAGGTAGTGTAGAACTCACGCGGTAGTTGTTTTGCGTCCATTTTCCATACTAGCAGACCCCTTTTGCTTGTAAAAATATCTCATTAGAGCTCACGAACTCATCTGTACCAGTTTTTAGGTCTAGAATATTTTCTTTCTGAACGACCGTTTGATCCAAAATAACAGCTGCAACCTGTGAAACCTGTTTGTGCGATACTTAGGCAAAAACTGTATCTGTTAGCCATGGCGGCTCTTATTGCCGGCTTAAAGAGGCAATGCTCAATGAATAATCCTGATGCCCATGGTGGATTTAAATAATTTAATTGCTACTGTTTCCCATGGCGGCTTAAACAATCTGACACAATTAGCCATATATCATTAGGCCCCTTCGCAAGCCGCCATCTTGAATATGAATTGAAATATTTTCTCCGGCTTAAATTTGAACCAGAAATGTTTATTTTATCATAGGCTTCCATCCTTCATAATGCCGCCCAAGGCTCCCAAAGCACCCGTCACATGCAACTGGGTTAAATCCACCGTCACTGATAGCATCTTAAATGATTTTGTGAAGACTGGTCATCTGCCGAAGAAAGAGATCATGTCTTATCGTGCTCCTGACCCGTCAGAAGAAAAGCCTCAACCCAAGGATGGGGAAGTTGTCATTTTTACTGATCACATGAGCCGGGGCTTTGCTCCACCCGGCTCAAAAAATTTCAGAGACGTCTTGCACTTTTTTGACCTGCGACCTCAAGACATCGGACCCAATTCCGTGTCAAACATCTGCAATTTCCATGTATTCTGTGAGGTTTACCTTGGAGAAGAACCCAGCTTACTACTCTTTAGAGAGTTATTTTATCTGAACCGTCAAAACGAATGTGCCCACGGGCCCAGCTTGGAGCTTGGCGGAATCTCAATCCAGCGACGTAGAGACTGCCTCTTCCCTTATGCCGAGCCGCCGAGTCACCCTAAAGATTGGAACCAGACATGGTTCTACTGTCAGGACACTTCTCCGGCTAATGAGAACCCTTTGCCCGGCTTTCGCGCCCTGCGCCTGGAGTCAACTCACCCCTTACCAGATAAATTATCTCCGGCTGAACGTCAAACACTTGCCCCACCATAAACAAGATCAAAGCTCTTCTGGGGAACGGCCTAAACGGCATTGACTTGGTCCGGGTTTGGATTGCCTGGCGGGTGATTCCTTTGAGCCGCTGCCCTGGCTTAACGTGCGATTACACAGGCCAGAAAAATGATCCTCTACGGCACAGTCCTGACGACTTACCTGAGGATGTCGTTGATGACATGACCAAGTCTCTTCTGAACGAGAGCCTGGCAGATTGCGGGAAAGCGGGCTTAAGTCCTTTCTGCAAGGCTAATCCGGCTCCAGCGGTAAACCATTAACTTGAGCATTTTACTTTCCACTTTGACAATTTCATCTTTACTCAAAAACTCTTGCTATAATTTACAGGCTGGTGATAAATTCTGGAAGGTCAAGTATGACCATGAGGCTGCAAAGAAGGCCAAAGAGGCCAAGAAAGCCGCCAGGAAGGCCGCTGCCCGTCAGAAGGGGAACAAACCTAGCGCCTCGGATATGTTTCATCTGGACGATACCTCCAAGTCAGAGGTAACTCTTGACTGTTTAGGCTCCTTCTTTAACCATCTTATTGACACTGATTATCACCAGGAGGATAAAGGAGCAAGTCATGCAGTAATTGAAGAGGTAACTATAATTTCCTCCGACTCCGAGCCTTTGCCGAGACAGAAAGTCCGAAGGGTAACTCGGAAAGTAAGATTTTCACATCCTTTAGCTTATCAAGATCCTCAATTTCTTTTGAAGCGACAGAGTCACGAAAATCGGAGGCAGACCCGGACCAGTAAAGATGCGGACCTTTCCTCCGGCTTACCCGATGTAACCAGAAAACGCCGGACTGAGGTTATCTCTAATTTATACTCTTTGTATCCTTTGGCGGGTTTCACTCGTCAACCACTCAATTCTTCTGACTCAAACTATCAGGGAACTTCACCTTCCTCCGGCGAATCAATGCATTCCAGCATGCCGGGTTTCAAAACCGCTCCAGGGTAATGATAATCTGTTTATCTTGTGCTTATCTTACTCATGTTTTTGTACTAACCCTTTAATTTTCAGTGTACAAGTAAAGCCCAGCAAGAGGACGAAGAGAAGTAAGCCGACCGAAGAGCCAATCTCTACTGAACCGGAGCTCAGAACGGCTGCTCCTGATACTTCCGCTCATGAGCCGCCGCCTGAACCAGCCCATGATACTCCAACTCTCACCACTGATCCGTCCGCCGAACAAGGTATGGAAGGTTCTGAGAACCCGGAGAACCCTAGCCCGGCCAAGGCGGATGACCCGGACGTCGAAATTATCCGAACTGACTTTGTTGAACCAGGGAGACCCACCGCGCTGGCCAAGTGCTCCGCCAAAGAAGAACTTCTGGAACGCCGCAAAACCCGGCTGGATGTTATTGATTATGCTCATCTGAGTATCGGAGAAATCGTCTCTGGTTATGTAAACCAAGTGCACAAAAGCCGGGATCTGGAAATTGATATGGTGAAACAAATACACCAAAAATCTGGGGTATAACTCCTGTTGCTTTCTCCTTAGTTATCCTTACTATGCCAGCCCCCAAGTCTATTACTTATGATGAAATATGTTGTAGACTTAACACCAGCTTAGTAATCACTGCAAGAAAACCGTCTTATCCGGTAACACCCAAGGGCCGGCTCAGACAGCATATTTGAACTGGTCTTCCATCGTATTTTAGCCAAGTACTTGAACAGCAATATGCATTAGCCCCCAAGTGCCAAGTATCTTTGCTTGCAAAGTGCTTGGGACTTATTGCCATGAACCGCCACTATAAATAGAACTCTTTAGCACACATTAGCCCCCAAGTGCCAAGTATCTTTGCTTGCAAAGTGCGTGGGACTTAATGTTGCATTATGATAACCCTAACTGTAACCCGGAATTTATACAGGCCGCCATTAAGCAATTTGAATCGGAGATCTCTGACTTGAAGAATCGCCTGAAAACTCAACAGAGTGAAACCCAAAAGGCGAATTCCAAGTTTGAATTCAGTGTATCCGCACAAGAGAAATTGAAAAAGAAGTTTGAAGCAGAGAGAAAGGCTTGGGCGGATGAAAAGACCGCTTTGCTCAACCGGGCTGAACAAGCGGAGGCCACTCTTGCAGAAACAACCGCCGAGTTATCCGGCTTAAAACGCCATGTATCTCAGATGGTCTCAGCAATCTTTGGTAAGTTACCCTGTAAGTGTTATCTAGTTTAAATCCTTTACAACAAGCATCTCAATTGTCATCAGCTCACCTGACTTTGTAATGCAGGCCCCAGGAGTTCCAATCTCAACCAAAGCATGCTAACAAAGCTGAAGGCCGTTTATACCCTGATGGAACAACTCTACACCGGGTCACAACGTGCCTTAGCCGTCGTGGCTCTGTCAAATGAAGTTCCCACTCGTCTGGCGGATATGCTAAGGCGGCTTGCCGTGCTACCTCAACGATTCCAAGAATTGAGACGAGCTTCTGCAAGAGCCGGAGCCATAGCCGCTTTAAGCCGGGCCAAGGCGTGGCTACCGGAGCTAGACCCAGCCGACATCGCCCTTGGGTATCCCAGTTTGAAAGAGGACGGCACCCCATTTGACCAGAAGGATTTCGCCGCTTGCGTGAAGGACATACGTCCTGTGGCCACTCTGATCGGTAATGATACGGATCTTACCAAATACCAACCGGGTTATGACGCCGAGAATCAGAGAATTCCAACACCACATTATGAAGCAATCAGCCTGATCCCTCCTCCTCGTAAGCATACCTTCGCCCCTGAAGTTGATCCGGCCGGGTTAATTGATGATGAAGCTGAATTTGAAGCCTTGAGTGGCATTGACTGGAAATCATCAACCTTCCAGGACAGGGAAACAAACGGAGGAGCGGAAAGGGATGAACCGGAAGCTTCAGCCCAACAACACCTTTGATCCCTCAGGCGGCTCATATTTATGTCTTGACAAAAAACAATGCTTCACTATTTGGACTCGGGGAGTCATGTAATAGAGTAGGAAAACACTTATTTTTGTCGTGCCATTGCGCACTTTGTGTGGCGCTCAACACTGTTTAAGCCGCCATCTTATATTCCCCCGGTTTATGCTAATCCTCTTCTTTCCTTATGTTTAAAGAGCTGCCTTTAACTGTCCTGCATAGAGAACAAATTACAAGTCCCTTGGCGGCTTACCGCATAGAGGGTCATATATTTTGCATATAACCCGGAGTATGAATCAAAATCACAAAAAACCGGTTCTCAATTATATCTTTGAGACAACCATAACAGCATACCTGTGACCCTTCGATTACACTTCGGGTTTATGTGACCCGAACAAGGAGGGTGAGAACCCAACTCTGTAATGCGATGGTTATTGTATGCGATCATCTTTGTTGATCAAGGTTAAGCCGGTGGAATAGGAACCACCCTTGAACACTTTAGACATGATCAAAAGAACTTCAAATAAAATCCAAAAAATTGTTTACAAAAAGAGACTTCAAAAATTTGGAAGCTTCTGATTCGAATACGACCAGAAAACCGTCCCAAAGGGGTTAAGCTAAGATTCGAATACGATCATATAGCCCCTAGTGGCTGGCCTTGCCGATCAAGAGGGTACCGACAGCTATGTCCTCTTTGGTTCGAATACGACCTATGTTTGAACAGGAAGCCCCCAAATGACCTTGAGAGTTGTTTAACGACGCTGATTCGAATACGATCCACGTCGGTTCCCAAAGGGGGTTTGAGCTATGATTCAAATATGATCAAGAAACTCCCCAGTGAGCTCGGCAGTGTGCCGATCAAAAGAGTATCGATAGCTATGTTCTCTTTGGTTCGAATACGACCTATGTTTGAACAGGAAGCCCCCTAGTGATCATGATATTTAACGGCTAGATTCGAATACGATCGTAAGCCGGATCAGCCCCCAAGTGATCATGTGATATCATAATGAAAATAACAATGACACATTTACCTTTGAGGGGAAAAAAGGACAAAGGTCCTGCTTTATTATTTATCATAATATATACATTGTCACGGAAGTATGTACATTATGAGAGCCGGTGGCTCAAGTGTAATAAGGCCGAAGATGAGCGATATTCCACGGCCGGCGGGTCTCCTCCTCCGACTTACGTGAATCTTTGTGCTCTCGAACATCGATGAGGTACTATGACCCATTGTGCAAGTTCTTGCTGACCACAAAGGGCCCTTCCCAAGGTGGGGATAACTTGTGTGCATCTGCTTGATCCTGGATGAGCCGGAGCACTAAGTCACCTTCCTGAAAGGTTCTAGACTTAACCCGGCGGCTGTGATAGCGGCGCAGGTCTTGTTGGTAAATCGCCGAGCGAGCTGCTGCTACGTCACGCTGTTCGTCCAACAAGTCAATAGCATCCTGACGCGCTTGTTCATTGTCCGCCTCAACATAAGCCGCCACACGAGGCGAGTCATGACGGATGTCGCTAGGGAGAACCGCCTCGGCTCTGTAAACCATGAAGAAAGGCGTATAACCCGTAGACCTATTAGGAGTAGTATTGATGCTCCATATCACAAAGGGTAATTCCTCCACCCAACAACCCGGCGTCCGCTGCAAAGGGACCAAAAGCCGGGGCTTGATACCTTTCAAGATTTCCTGATTGGCTCTCTCAGCTTGACCATAGGATTGAGGGTGAGCCACTGATGAAACATCAAGACGAATATGCTCTCGTTGACAAAATTCTTCCATGGCGCCTTTAGACAGATCGGTACCATTGTCAGTTATAATGTTGTGTGGGAAACCAATGCGAAATATCACCTTTTTCATGAACTGAACCGCCGTGGTTGCATCACACTTACTAACTGGCTCTGCCACAACCCACTTTGTGAACTTGTCAACCGCCACCAAGAGGTGGGTCTTCTTATCCTTGGACCTTTTGAAAGGTCCGACCATATCAAGCCCCCAGACTGCAAACGGCCAAGTGATTGGAATCATCCTCAACTCTTGAGCCGGCACGTGAGCATGTCTTGAGAACTTCTGACAACCCGTCATATTTACTGACTAAGTCCTCTGCATCAGCATGAGCCGTCAGCCAATAAAAACCGTGACGAAAAGCTTTGGCCATAAGGGATTTTGAGCCGGCATGATGGCCACAATCCCCCTCGTGAATCTCACGTAAAATTTCTTGACCTTCCTCAGGGGAAACACAACGCTGAAAAGCCCCAGTGACACTGCGATGATTCAACTCGCCATTGGCAATTATCATTGACTTAGACCGCCGGGTTATTTGTCTGGCCAAAGTTTCATCCTCAGGCAATTCTCCCCGGGTCATGTAAGCCAAGTATGGCACTATCCAATCTGGGATAACATGTAGAGCCGCCACCAACTGTGCTTCTGGGTCCGGAACGGCCAAGTCTTCCTCTGTAGGTAACTTGACAAAAGGGTTATGCAGAATATCCAAAAAAGTATTAGGCGGCACCGGCTTTCACAGAGAGCCCAGCCGGCTTAAGGCATCAGCCGCCTCGTTCTTTCTGCGGTCAATGTGCTCTACTTGGTAACCCTAAAAATGTCCGGCAATGGCATCAACTTCACGGCGATAAGCCACCATGAGAGGGTCCTTGGAATCCCACTTGCCTGATACTTGTTGAGCCACCAAATCTGAATCGCCAAAGCACCTTACCCGGCTTAAGCTCATCTCCTTAGCCATCCGAAGACCATGGAGCAAGGCCTCGTACTCAGCTGCATTGTTAGTACAGGGAAACATCAACCGTAGCACATAACGAAATTTGTCACCTCGAGGGGAAACTAACACGACTCCAGCCCCCGAGCCCTCCAATTGCCTGGACCCGTCGAAGTGAATAGTCTAGTACGTGTTATCTGGTTTCTCTTCAGGCATCTGCAGCTCTGTCCAATCGTTGATGAAATCCACTAATGCTTGCGATTTGATAGCCGTGCGTTGCACATACTTTAGACCATGAGGCCCAAGTTCAATGGCCCACTTAGCGACTCTTCCTGTGGCTTCTCTGTTTTGGATGATATCTCCTAAAGGAGCAGAACTAACCACAGTGATAGGGTGGCCCTGGAAATATTGCTTAAGCTTCCGGCTTGCCATGAATACCCCATAAACAAGCTTCTGCCAATGTGGATACCGTTGCTTGGACTCAATGAGTACTTCGCTGACGTAGTAAACCGGCCGCTGAACCGAATGTTCCTTACCCGCCTCCTTGCGCTCCACCACTATGGCCACACTGACGGCTCGTGTGTTAGCGGCTACATACAATAATAAGGGCTCCTTATCAACAGGAGCAGCAAGAACTGGCGGTTCAACTAACTGTCTTTTCAAATTCTCAAAGGCGGCATTGGCAGCATCACTCCAGAAAAAGTCATCTGTTTTCTTCATCATCTAATACAGTGGTATGGCCTTTTCGCCCAACCGGCTTATAAACCGACTTAAAGCAGCGATCCGACCCGCCAGACGCTGGACGTCATTTATACACGCCGGCTTAGCCAGAGAGGTGATTGCCTTGATCTTCTCCGGGTTAGCTTCAATGCCTCTATGAGAAACCAGAAAACCTAAGAGCTTGCCTGCAGGGACACCAAAAACACACTTGGCCGGGTTAAGCATCATCTTGTAGACCCGGAGATTATCAAAGGTCTCCCTCAGATCATCTATCAAGGTCTCCTTCTCTCTGGATTTTACCACAATATCATCCACATAGGCATGAAGGTTGCGCCCAATCTAATTATGAAGACAATTCTGTACGCACCGCTGGTAAGTTGCCTGGGCGCTCTTGAGCCCAAAAGGCATAGACACATAACAGAAGGCTCCAAAAGGAGTAATGAACGCCGTCTTCTCTTGGTCCTTAACTGCCATTTTGATCTGATGGTAACCAGAGTAAGCATCCAAAAAGCTCAAACGCTCGCAACCCGCCGTAGCATCAATAACTTGATCAATATGAGGGAGAGCAAAGGGATCAGCCGGACAAGCCTTGTTTAAATCCGTATAATCCACACACATATGCCAGGTGCCGTTCCTCTTGAGCACGAGCACCGGGTTAGCTAGCCATTCTGGATGAAAGACTTCGACGATGAACCCGACCGCTAAGAGTCGGGCTACTTCTTCACCAATGGCTTTCCGCCTCTCCTCATTAAACCGCCGGAGAAATTGCTTGACTGGCTTAAATTTTGGATCAATATTTAGAGTGTGCTCAGCGAGTTCTCTCGGTACACCCGGCATGTCAGAAGGTTTCCATGCAAAGATGTCCCGGTTCTCACGGATGAACTCGATGAGCGCGCTTTCCTATTTAGGTTCCAAATTGGCATTGATTGTGAATTGCTTAGATGAGTCGCCGGGAACAAAGTCAATAAGCTTGGTCTCATCGACCGACTTAAATTTCATTGCCGGCTCATGCTCCGTGGTCGGATTTTTCAAAGACGTCATGTCTGCCGGGTCAACATTATCCTTGTAAAACTTTAATTCCTCCGTCGCACAAACAGATTCGGCGTAAGCAGCGTCACCTTCCTCGCACTCCAAAGCTATCTTAAGGCTGCCATGAACCGTAATGGTCCCGTTGTGACCCGGCATCTTGAGCTGCAAATATACGTAACACGGCCATGCCATGAATTTGGCGTAAGCCGGCCGCCCAAATAGAGCATGGTATGGGCTTCTGATCTTGACCACCTCAAAAGTCAGTTTTTCCGCCCTGGAGTTGTGCTCATCTCCAAAGGCTACTTCCAGCTCGATCTTACTAACTGGATACGCCGACTTACCGGGCACCACGCCATGGAAAATAGTATTGGACCGTTTGAGGTTTTTATCAGTTAATCCCATACGACGGAAGGTCTCATAATAGAGGATGTTGATGCTACTACCTCCGTCCATGAGTACCTTAGTGAATTTGTACCCACCAACCTGAGGAGCCACCACCAAAGCCAGGTGACCTGGATTATCAACCCGGGGAGGGTGATCTTCCCTATTCCATACAATCGGCTGCTCAGACCATCGCAAGTAACGTGGAACTGCCGGCTCAACAGCGTTCACAGCTCTCTTATGAAGCTTCTGGTCTCACTTGCACAAACTGGTAGTAAACACATGATATTGTCCACCATTGAGCTGCTTTGGATGGGTCTGGTATCCCCCCTCCTGCTGCTGCTGATTACCCTGGCCAGATTGCTGGTTAAAACCACCTTGACTACCTTGAGAATTCTGAAAATTGGAATTTGAACCGCCGCCCGGGCCATGAAAGCCGCCGCCACCTGAGCCGCCGCCCTGCCCATTGTTACCGTCGAACATGTTGGAATTCTTGAAAGCTTTCATGATCGCGCGGTCTTTCCATAGATGAGTGGCCGGCTTCTCCCTAGAGCCATGCCTTGGACAGGGCTCATTTAACAATTGCTCAAGCGTTGGGCCTGACCCGCCAGACCTGGGAGGTGGTCTCCCCTTACGTCGGTGATTGTTACCCTGCACGTTGGTGTTGGCCACAAACTTCGTACTATCATCAGCCTTACGTTTATTACCTCCTTGACTCGCCGGGTTATGCTGAGGGCCCTTGCCGTTGCCGTTCTTCTTTCCCTTCCCTGTCTTTTCATCATCAGACGCGGGATCCTTGGTACTATCAGAGTCGGCGTACTTGACCAGAGCCGCCATCAGCGTACCCATATCGTTGCAATCGCGCTTGAGCCACCCAAGCTTCATCTTCAGGGGCGCAAAACGACAATTTTGCTCCAACATTAAGACTGCAGAACCGGCATCCATCTTATCAAACGACTTTATTATTTCCTTGACTCGGCGTACCCAATGGGTTGTAGACTCGCCTTCTTGCTGCTTGCAGCTAGTCAAATCCACAATTGACATAGATTGCTTACATGTATCTTTGAAGTTCTAGATGAACCGGGCTTTCAGCTTCGCCCATGACCCGATGGAATTAGGTGGCAGTCCCTTCAACCAAGTGCGGGCAGTCCCATCCAACATCATGGTGAAGTATTTGGCCATCGCCACTTCACTGACCTCCAGCAACTCCATAGCCATCTCGTAGCTTTCAATCCATGCTCCGGGCTATAAATCTGCCGTGTAATTAGGTACCTTCCTAGGTCCTTTGAAATCTTTGGGCAGACGTTCGTTACGGATAGCCGGAACCAGACAAGGGACACCTCCGGTCCTCGTATCTACGCCTGCCTCGATAGAAGCCGTTGGGTAAACCGGACAAGGCTGGTAAGCTGTCAGCTGAGCCGCCTGCTCAGCCTCTTGACGTGCTCTGTCTTGATCTACCGCGTTAAAAGCTCCATTATGCGCCGGGCCATGCCCACCTGGCAAGTCACGGCACCGGATGTTGCTTGAGCCGGCCGCTGAAACCATGTGTCTGCTATAACTTGGGCTCCGGTTTAGACGAGGGGTTGAATGAATCCTGTCCCGGCTATATGAATATGCCTCCTGTTGTGCCAAAGCCGTCTGAAGAAGTTCTCTGACCCTGCAGGTTTCGACCGCCGTTGGAGAGTCGCCCTCGACCGGGAGAGCCGCGAGTCGTGCCGCTGCAGCGATCATGTTTTCCAATGGATTAGAATAATGACCCGGTGGTATTGGTACGTATTGAGGTGGGGCAGTATTCACACGGGGAGGTCCCATCACTTGCGGCTGAACCAGCGTTCCAAACCTGGGTGCCGTGGTTTCTGGCGGGTTACTAGGCCCTGCACCGGGCGTGTTGAAGAGGTTTCGAGGATCATAAACCGAAGGGAGCCGAGATTGAGCCTTCTGATGCCTCCTTCTCATGACCTCATTGGATGCATTCTGATCCATTGTGAGCCGGAAAGACTGCGCCTGAATCAGCTGAGTCTGGGCGTCTAGAGCCGCCCGTTCTGCAGCCATCCTGATTCCTTCCGCTGCCAGATCTTCCTTGGCCTGCGCTATATCCAGCTTTAACTGTGCCACTTCTGCATCATGTTGAGCTTGATCCGCTGGGACGACCGTGGCGGTTAACAGGGCGGTCATCTTATCCGTGAGATCCATCAGCACCTGAGCCGGCGAGTGCACAGGGCCTCCTGTCCCAGCGGCAGAGTTTTGAACAGGTTGCGTGCCGGCCATGAAGATTCCAACCCGGCTTGGCGGCTCAAAAGGGTCCGGAATACTGTCGCCATTGGAACAACCCCCAAGCCTGCCATCTTGAAGTTGATACAACGAGTCCGTCTCACCTGTGGACAATTCACCATCAGAGCAGATGGCCGTCTCATCGCCAGATCAAGATCCTTTAGAGAGTCCTCCCTGGATGCATCCCACGAAAGCACGCTTCAAGGCAGGCAGAGTCCGGGCGGGTCTCTCACGCTGAGCCGTCTCGATGAGGTCGGTTCAGATGTCCGGCTCAGGGCCCGGCTCGCTGATCTTGCCAATGAAAACGTGGATTCCGCCGAAGGGGACCCGGTACCCGTACTCGATTGAGCCGGCGTCGGGGCCCCAGCCTGCATCGTCGATGTAGAGCTTGCCGCGACGACTCTTGGTCATCCGGCTCACAGCATATCCCTTGAGCCCTTCGAAGCTGCCCTTCAAGAACTCAAATCCACCGTGCGCTGGCCCCACAGTGGGCGCCAACTGTCGTGGAATAGTCACGGCAGATGTCCTCGTGAAAGGACTTAGTCGTGGAGCCATCGCAACTAGGAAGCTTAAAGGGGTTAAAGCGGGACAAAGGACACGAGGGTTATACTGGTTCGGCCCCTTACGGTGAAGGTAAAAGCCTACTCCAGTTGAGGTGGAATTACTAGGGTTTCGATGACCAGGGAGCGAATCCGCTATGCCTGGCTACCGATTTGATGTTACTTGCCCTAAGCCGCCGGCGGGTCGTCCCCTTATATACACGGGTTGACGGCCCGCGGCCTACAGAGTCCCGGCCGGCTCATAAACAGTGTCCGACTCGGTGACTAGTTAATATTGCCTTACAACACAAGTCATGCCATTACGGCGGTTTATTACTACAGGCCTTAAATCGCCTATGGGCTTTAGGCCCTTTATTGAACCGCCATCTTCAAGCTTGATATTGGGCTTCATATGATGAATTGCCATAGCGTAACCCGGCCCCTCCTGGGCGGGTTACACTAGTAGTTATATCTCCAACACTACTCCCACCACTGGCCAGGCCATCCCTCCACTCACCCACACCCCCTGTTATTCTGCGCCGACGACAGCCTCACACCGCAGCCGAACCAGTGAACTCTCGTACTCCTCTCCGTGTGGGCATCCACTGCCACGTCTTGCCCAGCTCCACGTCGTCCCCTTCCTAGGCCTCGCCGTCGTCCACCGCCGTGGTGCTCTCGGTGCGGCGTGGTCAATGTGGTCAACTGTAACGCCCCGGATGTAACTTTCCATATTTGTAACTCCAACTCTTGCCATTTTCGGCTATGTGTTATGATATTCCCTTCGTGGTCGGGTTTTGTCTTTCCTTTTGCATTTTTTTCATGTCATGCATCTCATATCACGTCATCATGTGCATCTCAGTTGCATACGTGTTTGTCTCATGCGTCCGAGCATTTTCCCAGTTGTCCGTTTTGCAATCCGACACTCCCACTTGCACCGGCGCACCCCTCTTGTCTCTTTTCATGAGCGGGTGTTAAACGTTCTCGGAATGGACCGAGGTTTGCCAAGTGGCCTTGGTACACCACCGGTAGACCACCTGTCAAGTTTTGTTCCATTTGGAGGTCGTTTGATGCTCCAACGGTTAACCGGGTAACCGCATAGGCCTTTCGTGTGTTGCAGCCAAACACCCCTCCAAACAGCCCAATAACCCATCTAGGCCCCCTCCATGCTCTCGGTCGTTCGATCACGATCATGTGGGCGAAAATCGCACTCCATTTGGAGTCTCCTAGCTTCCTCTACCTATAAATATGTGCATCTCCCCCCAAATCCCGGGTACCGAAACCCTAGCCACGCCTCTCTCCGCCGCCGGACACGTCCGGATCGGGCCGGACACGTTCGCCGATGCGCCCGCGCCAACCAGAGCCCGCCACGTGGCGCGCCGCTGCCTTCCTCCGCCGCCGGCCCGCGAGCCCGCGACGGGCCCCCCGAGCCCATCTCCGCC
>NC_057799.1:389491753-389595223 GCF_018294505.1 Triticum aestivum | reverse complement strand
CGTCGCCCAGGTCGCCGCCCCCGCGCCGCGCGGCCTCTGTCGGCGCCGGATCCGGCCAGATCCGGCCGGCCTCCTCCCTCTCCGGCGAGCCTCGTCCCCTCCGGCCTCCTCCTCTCCATCTCCGGCGAGATCCAGCCCCGCCTCGGCATCCATGCCAAAGTCAACCCCAGATCCGCGAGGTGAAATTCCTCCAAGTCCCCGGATTTGTAATATTATGTGCCTCTGTTCATCGCATCATATCTCCTTGCATACTGCTCCGTTTCATGCGCATGATATATCAAAATGTTCATCACGAGATGCTCTTCATTTTGTTCTATTGTGCCATGCTTGTTTGTGTTCATCTGGGTGCTCAAATCTCTGATGCAAGAGTGCTATATGTTGTTTACTACTGTTACTTATCAGAACTTGATGTTTTGTTATTTTTGTTGCATTTGATGTGTGCATCTTTTAGGCATGAGCTCTATATGTGTTTTGATCTATGCCATGCCATATTTACAGGGGTGTATGCCATGTATTTTTGTGATCTATGTGGTAACTAGCCCTAGCATGCAAACTATGCTTCGTGATGTTTCTGTTTTCAGGGACAGGATTTTGCTTAGTCCTTTACCTGCTGTTATTTTGTTGCCATGTATCCATGTGGCTACACTGAGATCCATGCTTATTTTGAGTATGTTCAGTAAGGATGTTTTGGACATATGGTTATGCTCTATCGATCCATGCCTCTGTTTGCAAATATGGACTGTCCTAGCATGTCTCAATCTTGCTCTACTTTTGCTATAAAATGTTCCTGACAGAATGTTAACATGATATCAATTTTGCCATGGATGTTGCTAGTGATCCATCCATGCTATGAACTTGCTCTTGCCATGGTTAGCTTCATGAATATGCCATCTTGCTGTTGGTATGCTTGTGTTATCATGCATTTCTTTGTGATGAGTGAATCAAGCTCACAAAGATGCCTTCATAATTCTGTTAATGCCATGCTCTGTTTTCTGCAGTCTGAAACCTATTAACGAAACTTGCTATGTTTACATGGGTGCCATTTTATCTTCTGCTCCTTTTTGGCTTATGGTCAGTAAGGGACTTTTGTTCTATGCATTTAGTAGATTCATGTCATGCCTTGTTTTGCTATGATAAGTTCTTGTAGCATGTTTATTGCTTGCTCTGAACATTGCTTCCTGATGTTATTTCTGGCATGTTCAGTATTTTCACCAAGTCTGCGAAGCTGATATCTTTTGCACTTTTGCCATGCTTGTTTGAACCTGTTATTGGGTGAATTAGCTGTAGCTCAGTGTTGTTCTTTTGTCAAGCATCTCTTGTATATCACTGCCATATGCTTGGTTGCTATCTTGGGGTCCTGTAGCATAGTTACGTGATGTATTGTAAGTGCTATCGTGCTGTTAATCGCAGAATCGTGTCATCCTTGTTTTGCTTGCCATTTGCAAACCGTGCATCTGTTTCCGGTGATATTTATATCGATTTCGACCAAAATCATCTCATCTTTCCAGTGGCATACTTGGTTGATGCTTTGTTCATCCTTTTTCTTCCGGAGCACGCACATGCATCGCATATCACATCTCGCATATCATGCATGTATTGCATCATGTTGCTTGTGCATTCCCGTGATTGATTGTGGTTCCATTGCTTGTGTTCTTGCTGTGGGTAGAGCCGGGAGATGAGTACGCTTATGAAGAGCCTGTTGAGAACGCTTACGAGGATCAAGCTTTCGACAACTCTGAGAACCTTGCAGGCAAGATGACCATACCCTCGAAATCACTTCTATCTTTGCTTTGCTAGTTGTTCGCTCTATCGCTATGCTGCGCTACCTACCACTTGATATATCATGCCTCCCATATTGCCATGTCAAGCCTCCAACCATCCTTTCCTACCAAACCATTGTTTGGCTAAGTTACCGCTTTTGCTCAGCCCTTCTTATAGCGTTGCTAGTTGCAGGTAAAGTTGAAGTTGGTTCCATGTTGGAACATGGATATGTTGGCATATCACAATATCTCTTATTTAATTAATGCATCTATATATTTGGTAAAGGGTGGAAGGCTCGGCCTTATGCCTGGTGTTTTGTTCCACTCTTGCCGCTCTAGTTTCCGTCATACCGGTGTTATGTTCCTTTATTTTGCGTCCCTTACGCGGTTGGGTGATTTATGGGACCCCCTTGACAGTTCGCCTTGAATAAAACTCCTCCAGCAAGGCCCAACCTTGGTTTTACATTTGCCTACCTAAGCCTTTTTCCCTTGGGTTTTCGCGAGCCCGAGGGTCATCTTTATTTACCCCCCCCCCCCCGAGCCAGTGTTCCTTCGAGTGCTGGCCCAAACCGAGCGATGTCCGGCACCCCCTGGGCAACCAGGGTCTATGCCAATCTGACGTCTGGCTCATCCGGTGTGCCCTGAGAACGAGATATGTGCAGCTCCTATCGGGATTTGTCGGCACATTCAGGCGGCTTTGCTGGTCTTGTTTTACCATTGACGAAATGTCTTGTAAACCGGGACTCCGAGACTGATCGGGTCTTCCCGGGAGAAGGTTTATCCTTCGTTGACCGTGAGAGCTTTATAATGGGCTAAGTTGGGACACCCCTGCAGGGTATTATCTTTCGAAAGCCGCGCCCGCGGTTATGAGGCAGATGGGAATTTGTTGATGTCCGGTTGTAGAGAACTTGCCACTTGACTTAATTAAAATACATCAACTGTGTGTGTAGCAGTGATGGTCTCTTTTCGGCGGAGTCCAGGAAGTGAACACGGTCTGGGTTATGTATGAATGTAAGTAGTTTCAGGATCACTTCTTGATCATTTCTAGCTTCGCGACCGTTGCGTTGCTCCTCTTCTCGCTCTTGTTTGCGTATGTTAGCCACCATATATGCTTAGCGCTTGCTGCAGCTCCACCTCATTACCCCATCCTTCCTACAAGCTTAAATAGTCTTGATCTCGCGGGTGTGAGATTGCTGAGTCCTTGTGACTCACAGATTATACCAAAACAGTTGCAGGTGCCGACGATACCAGTGCAGGTGACGCAACCGAGCTCAAGTGGGAGTTCGACGAGGAACGTGGTCGTTACTATGTTTCGTTTCCTGATGATCAGTAGTGGAGCCTAGTTGGGACGATCGGGGATCTAGCATTTGGGGTTATCTTCCTTTCTTTTGGATTTGACCGTAGTCGGTTTATGTGTGGATTTTGGATGATGTATGAATTTAATTTATGTATTGTGTGAAGTGGCGATTGTAAGCCAACTCTCTTTATCCCATTCTTGTTCATTACATGGGATTGTGTGAAGATGACCCTTCTTGCGACAATACCTACAATGCAGTTATGCCTCTAAGTCGTGCCTCGACTCGTGGGAGATATAGCCGCATCTTGGGAATTACATCAACGACCGACTTCCATCGGAAGAGTACTGTACGTGGAGAGGCTGACAGCTGGGTCCACGGCAGCCGCAAGGAAGTGCCTCCTTATTACGCGGAAAATAATTATTCCTCCACCTGACAGCGGGGACCCACCGGACGGGCCACCAGTATTTTGCGAAAAAAATCGTTTCCCCCTGACTGCTGGGACCCACCGGACGGGCCACCGTATTTCATGAAAAAAACGTTCCCCCCGCTGTCAGCTCGGACCCATCGGAAGTGCCTCCTTATTACACAAAAAAAATGAATACTCCCCCGGCTAGCTGGGACCCACCTTGGTGGGAGGCTGACTTGTGGGCCTACTAAGTTGACGGGGACGAAGGGCTTTGTCAACTTAGTCAATATGAACGATTCTAGCTCCAGTGACCATACGATGTCCATCCAACGGCCGTAGTGCATCTTCAACCTCTGGTCTTCTTGCTCCAGCCGCCCAAAGCAGCGCCGGTCGTGCCGCATGCTCCTGCCTCCCGTGGCCGGCTGTGCTGCCGCAGAGGCCTCACTGCCCCCTACTATTCCCACCGCTGGCCAGGCCCTGCGGCGACCGCAGCCTCACACCGCAGCCGAACCAGTGAACCCTCGTACTCCTCTCCGCGCGGGCTTCCACTGCCGCGTCTTCCCCGGCTCCGCGTCGTCCCCTTCCTAGGCCTCGCCGTCGTCCACCGCCGTGGTGCTCTCCGCGCGGCGTGGTGAACGTGGTCAAGGAACGACTTCCATCGGAAGAGTACTGTACGTGGAGAGGCTAACAGCTGGGTCCACGGCCACAGCCCAGTTTTTTTGTGATTTGCCAAGTAAGTCGCTTCGTCAGGCCTGTTGGGCTGCAAATCTTTCAAGACGAGGAGAGCTTTCATTCGGCTGGCCGAGAAAATGGCCCATCAGTAATGAGAAATGGGCTGTACATTTTTAAAACACATCAAACCGGCAATTAGTTTCAAATATCTTTTTTTTCATTTCAAGATTTTAAATTACATTAATTTTTATGCGTGGAGAATTTGTTGGATTTTATATTGATATACATTTATTTTTTAAATCAGTTTGAATGTGAGTCGAAATTTCGGGATTAAAAACAGTTCGGACCGCACCGAAATATGCAAAATTTCGTATAATTTTTTAACCGTGACCACAATATGGGCTGTAATGCTAACAAAAAGAATATGGGCTCCAAAAAAACCTTAAGAATTAGCAAATGGGCTGTAAATTATTAGAAATAATGGCAGATGGGTTGTATACTGTTTTCCACAGATTTGAGGCTTTCCTAAAAAAAGGTTGACGCACAAGCACTGACTGTTGGATGTCCATCCAACGGCCGTCGTGCTTCTTCAATCTGTGCTCTTCCTGCTCCAGCCGCTCAAACAAGTGCCGGCGGGACTGCCTGCTCCCTCCTCCCCTGGCTGGCTGTCCTGCCGCGCAGGCCTCACCGCCCCACCGTACTCCATCGCTGGCCTAGCCATCCCTCTATTCACCCACACCTGCTGTTATTCTCCGGCGACGGCAGACGAACCAGTAAACCCTCGTACAGTCGTACTCCCCTCCGCGTGGGAAACAACTGCCGAGCCTTCCCTGCCTCTGTGTCGTCCCCTTCCTAGGCCTCGCCGTCGTCCACCGCCGTGGTGCTCTCGGCGCGGCGTGGTCAATGTGGTCAACGACCAACTTCCATCGAAAGAGTACTGTGCGTGGAGACGCTAACAGCTGGGTCCACTGCCGCAGCAAGGAAGTGCCTCCTTATTACGCGCAAAATAATTATTCCTCCACCTGACAGCGGGGACCCACCGGACGGGCCACCATATTTCGTGAAAAAAAAACGTTTCCCCCTGACTGCTGGGACCCACAAGCTACACCTTCGCACGCAAGGAAGTGCGTCCGGGCAAAAAAAACAAAACAATTAGCTCCCCTGTCTGCTGGGACCCACCAGCTACATCTTCGCACACAAGGAAGTGCCTGACAGTCGGGACCCACCTGGCCGAAGCGTACGTAGCATTGTCATTCTGGTCGCGAAGGTGTACGTACATATATACTGGTGGATGTAGAGGTGCGCACGTGTTGTAGTAGAGGCGCGCACGTAGCATGTACCCATACGTACAACGGCCAGGGTGCAAGAAAGAAAATACGGCCACGTATGTGTACATACGGGCGGGGTCTCGAACGCCTACTCGTGCATACGTACGGCGAGGGCTCGTTGACATGGCTGGGTCGGAACGAAGAAACAGCGTCGTCGTCGTGTTCATGGGGAGGCAACGGAATGCGTCGTGTTCATCGGGAGGCAACGGAATGCGTCGTGTTCATCGGGAGGCAACGGAACGCGTGGGAGCCAACCGGCTGGGTCGGAACGGAATGCGTGGTCGTGTTCATCGGGAGGGCTTGGATGGAACAGGTGATGGAAACGAGGCCTGGCGTACCGCAGAACGGAGGAAACGGCCTTGTGTTCGACCGGCCACGTTCGAAACGGGATCCTGTTCATCGGGAGGGGTCTAGCGTACCGCAAAACGGAAGAAACGGACCTCCTACGGTCGGAACGGGGGTCCTGTTGATCGGGAGGGGTGTGGCGTACCGCAAAACGGACCTCCTATGGTCGAAACGGGGGTCCTGTTGATCGGGAGGGGTGTGGCGTACCGCAAAACGGACGAAACGGACCTCCTACGGTCAAAACGGGGGTCCTGTTCATCGGGAGGGGTGTGGCGTACCACAAAACGGGACTCCACGGGATACTGTTCATCTCCACCGCCGACCTCCTCCAGCCTCCACGGGCTACCATCGACCTCCTCCAGCCTCCACGAGCTCCTGTTCATCCAGCCTCCACCGCGCGCTACTCCACCGGCTACTGTTCAACCACCCCTCCACGGGCACCCCTCCACCGTCTACTGTTCATCCAGCCCTCCACACCATGGGGTCCTGTTCAACCACCCCTCCACGCGCACCCCTCCACCGTCTACTGTTCATCCAGCCCTCCACACCACGGGGTCCTGTTCATCCAGAGGCAACGCCACCGCTCACTGTTCATCCACCCCCCCCCCCCCCCGCGCGCGCAACGCTCACTGTTCATCCCAGAGGCAGCATCGATCGGCTTCAGTTAGCAGCAGTAGCGAAGGAATCGCTCGATCGAGTTCAGTTAACAGCCATCGATCGATCCCTCGGGTTCAGTAACGCGTAGCCTGCAGTGCAATCGCTCGGGTTCAGTTAGAGCCCAACGCCTCGCTCGGGTTCAGTTAGAGCCAACGCCTCGCACACATGCGCGTACGTGTACGAGAGAAACGCGCATCGCTCAGCCCCCGACCTCCCACCGTAACCAGGAACTCCCCGAAATTTTCCTCGCCCTCGCTTCTACCACGGTTTTTTCCATCATGGACGGCCCAAAGAATGTCATGCAGATGCGTCTCCGGCCCGCCCAGGACGAAAAGCCCATTTTCTGCCATGATTTTTTGTCATAGAAGTAGGAGCCCACCACATCTATGATGATACCGGGTTTTGTCACAATTATCGTCATAGAAGTGTCATATGTATAACAAAAAAAATTGTTCGGCCCAAAATGTCACGGATGTGTCTTTTTTTTGTAGTGACGTGCCTTGCTGTCCCTACTGTCACTGGGAAAGGACACCGCAAGATTGAACCCAAAGCTAAGCACTTCTCCCATTGCAGGAAAGATCACTCTAGTAGGCCAAACCAAACTGATAATTCGAAGAGACTTGCAAAGATAACCAATCATACATAAAAGAATCCAGAGAAGATTCAAATATTGTTCATAGATAAACTTGATCATAAAACCACAATTCATCAGTCTCAACAAACACACCGCAAAAGAAGATTACATCGAATAGATCTCCACAAGAGAGGGGGAGAACATTGTATTGAGATCCAAAAAGAGAGAAGAAGCCATCTAGTTAATAACTATGGACCCGAAGGTCTGAGGTAAACTACTCACACATCATCGGAGAGGCTATGGTGTTGATGTAGAAGCCCTCCGTGATCGATGCCCCCTCCGACGGAGCTCCGCAAAAGGCCCCAAGATGGGATCTCACGGGTACAGAAGGTTGCGGCGGTGGAATTAGGTTTTTGGCTCCGTATCTGGGAGTTTGGGGGTACGTAGGTATATATAGGAGGAAGAAGTACGTCGGTGGAGCAATGTGGGGCCCACGAGGGTGGAGGGCACGCCTAGGGGGGTAGGCGCGCCCCCTACCTCGTGCCTTCCTGTTTGATGGCTTGACGTAGGGTCCAAGTCCTCTGGATCACGTTCGTTCCGAAAATCACGTTCCCGAAGGTTTCATTCCGTTTGGACTCCGTTTGATATTCTTTTTCTGCGAAACTCTGAAATAGGCAAAAGGCAGCAATTCTGGGCCGGGCCTCCGGTTAATAGGTTAGTCCCAAAAATAATATAAAAGTGTATAATAAAGCCCAATAATGTCCAAAACAGAATATAATATAGCATCGAACAATCAAAAATATAGATACGTTGGAGACGTATCAAGCATCCCCAAGCTTAATTCCTGCTCGTCCTCGAGTAGGTAAATGATAAAAACAGAATTTTTGATGTGGAATGCTACTTAGCATAATTTCAATGTAATTCTTCTTATTGTGGCACGAATGTTCAGTTTTAATATGATTCAGGATAAGAGTTTAATGTTGACATAAAAACAATAATACTTCAAGCATGCTAAACAAGCAATTATGTCTTATCAAAATAACATAGCCAAAGCAAGTTATCCCTACAAAATCATATAGTCTGGCTATGCTCCATCTTCCCCACACAAAATATTCATATCATGTACAACCCCGGTTTTAGCCAAGCAATTGGTTCATACTTTTTAACGCGCTTCAGCCTTTTCAATTCTTACGCAATACATGATCGCAAGCCATGGATATAGCACTATGGTGGAATAGGGTATAATGGTAGGGGTTATGTGGGAAGACAAAAAAGGAGAAAGTCTCACATCAACGAGGCTAATCAACGGTGTCGGACGTGGGGTTCCGGCAAATCCTTAAGGTTCGAACACTGGGATGCACGTGAAGTCTTTCCCTCCTACCGATCTACGCCCTAGCTCGCTAAGATCTCGCAGACAAACTCGACGAACTCACAACACAAAGGGACACGAGATTTATACTGGTTGGGGCCACCGTTGTGGTCTAATACCCTACTCCAGTGTGGTGGTGGTGGATTGCTTCTTGGGCTGATGATGAACAGTACAGTGGGAAGAACAGCCTCCTGAGGTTGAGGTGTTCTTGTGCTTGGTGACTTAGCGGGTGAGAGCTGGGTGAACTGCTCGATCAGATCAGATGGGATCCAGCCGAGATGAGATGATCACTCCCTACTGTGGCGGCTAGCTCTACTTATATAGGCCCTGGTCCTCTTCCCAAATATTGAGCGGGAAGGGAGCCAACAGCGGTGGGTAAATTTGAAGGGGAACAGCTAGTACAAGGTATCCTGACAAAAGCGGTCTTCGCCTGCAAAAGGCTCTGGTGGTGACGCCGTCTTGGGCTCCACGATGACCTCCGTCTTGCCGTCCTCCTGGTCTTGGTCTCGTTGCACCGATATAGCAACCTTTGCATGATGCCTCGGTACTCCTCGCCTGCGCTGGCCTCTATAGCACCAAAGAGGAAACAAGGACGCTGCGCGCGCTGGCTCCCGCCTTGTGTCGATCGTCATGGCTCACGTCACGAGAGCCTCATGAGGTTTGCCCTGCCTTGATCTCTCCGCTCCTCGTGAGCCTTCCTGACTAGGCCACTCCTGAGGAGGTCTTGCGTCATCCGCCTTGCGAGGCTTGGCCCCTCGCGAGGGTCTTGGATGCCTTGTTGATGAAGATGGGCCGTACGGCCTGCTGGCTTAGCCACGCCTTGGGCCGCAGGCAGGCAAGTCTGGGGACCCCCGTTCCCAGAATGCCGACAGTAGCCCCCGGGCCCAAGGTGCGCTCGGGCTTGGCTTCGCAGCGAAGCCAAGGGTCAAGTACGGAGCACCGCGGGCCCCAGAAGCCTACGGCCTCGGTTGACGCGTGGCGGTTGATTGGACGTGGGCGTCTCCGTTTCCCCATGCCGCCTCGGCAACTGCTTGACCTGACAAAAGGCTGGCGCAGGCAGCACATGCCTTCATTGCTTCTTCCTCGCCTTGCTCCAGATCCCCTTTCTTGCTCCTCGCCACCGCTACCTCCAGATCCGCTCCAATCTCATCCTGCATCCGCAATCCATGGCGTCGCGCAAGGTCAAGACTTCCTTAGCACCGGCTTGGTATGAGCCGGCCCTCGAGGCGCCCACCGTCACGGAGAAGAGCCTCGCCTCCGTGCGCCTGCTGACGGCGGGCGAGAGCAATGAGTGGGGGGAGACCGAGCTCCGGCTTGCCTCCGACGTGCCGGAGCCCGAGGAAAGCACCTTCTTCCCCTTGTTCTCGAGCAGTGTCGCCGTCGGGTTGGTTCCTCCCTTCTCTGATTTCTTTTATGAAGTCCTCGACCACTACGGGCTGCAGGCGTTGCATCTTCATCCCAACTCTGTCCTTCTCCTGTCCATCTTCGCCTACTACTGTGAGGCGTACCTAGGCGTGATGCCGTCCGTGGCGCTCCTGCGCCATTTCTTCTTCCTCCGTGTCAGCGAGGCGCACGTCTCCGGATGCGCTAATTTCGTCGCATGCGGCAAGGCCAACTCGATCTTGAGCACCGCCAAGAGGGCCGACAACATCCGATCCAAATGGGTCATGATGGATGCCAAGCATGCCGACCCGCGCCTGGTGTTGCCAACGGCGGCGCCCTCTTCCAACGGGGGGTTGCCCAAGGCGGAGCTTGCCGATGAGTGGGCATCGCTGGTGTTGGGGCAGATGATGACCGACTTGAAGCCGGGCAACGCGAGGGCAGCCAAGGTGACGGGGGACATGCTCCTGAGGTAGTTCTTGACGCAGCGAGTTGCCCCGCTCCAGCCGCACGCACGCCCCCTGTGGGAGCTTGAAGAAGAGGGAAACAAGACCCGCCTGAGGCCGGGGGCCCTGCCTGACGATGAATTGGCCGCTGTTTTGCGCCTATAGTTGGGGACAACCAGAAGTACCCACCAAGCGCCTTCGCCCCCCTGTTCCAACGCAGGGACCGGGAAGAATTCGTCGCCTCCAGGCCGACCTTTGACGCGCGTGGGCTGGTGCCGCCGGCACTCCCGGGAGCCCCTGGGGCACCGAAACCGGTGGAGGTGTCTTCTGACGAGTCCCGCGGGGAAGGGGAAGAGGAGGTGGATTCGGATAAGACTCTGCAAGAGGTGGGGAAGACTTCCCCTCTGAGCAAGGCCGAGATCCTCCGCGCCCTTCCTTACGAGGCCGACGCCCAGGTCTGGTAGACCTGGTTGGGTGGCGTGCGCTTGGGTGCGACCCGAGCGCAGCCCCTGTGCCCAGCCCCCTCGCGTGGCTCTCCCGAGGGGAGGCATTGCGGTGAGGCTGCACGTTGAGCTCTGGGCTCCCTGAGGTTGGTACGACCGTGGGGCCGCCCTAAGTTGTTTATCACGAGCGCGGAGCATAGTGCTTCCGCTTGTGCACGGGCATAGCCGCTCCTCGACAGTGTCAACGGCCAGCGCGGAGCATGGTGCTTCCACTTGTGCGTTGGATGTGGGGTTCCGGCAAACCCTTAAGGTTCGAACACTGGGGTGCGCGCGAAGTATTTCCCTCCTACCGATCTACGCCCTAGCTCGCTAAGATCTCGCGGACGAACTCGACGAACTGACAACACAAAGGGACACAAGATTTATACTGGTTCGGGCCACCGTTGTGGTGTAATACCCTACTCCAGTGTGGTGGTGGTGGATTGCCTCTTGGGCTGATGATGAACAGTACAGTGGGAAGAATAGCCTCCTGAGGTTGAGGTGTTCTTGTGTTTGGTGACTTAGCGGGTGAGAGCTGGGTGAACTGCTCGATCAGATCAGTTGGGATCCAGCCGAGATGAGATGATCCCTCCCTACTGTGGCGGCTAGCTCTACCTATATAGGCCCTGGTCCTCTTCCCAAATATTGAGCGAGAAGGGAGCCAACAACGGCGGGTAAATTTGAAGGGGGACAGCTAGTACAAGCTATCCTCACAAAAGCGGTCTTCGCCTGCAAAAGGCTCTGGTGGTGACGTCGTCTTGGGCTCCACGATGACCTCTGTCTTGCCGTCCTCCTGGTCTTGGTCTCGTTGCACCGATATAACAACCTTTGCCTGATGCCTCGGTACTCCTCGCCTATGCTGGCCTACTTAGCACCAAAGAGGAAACAAGGACGCAACACGTGCTGGCGCCCGCCTGGTGTCGATCGTCATGGCTCACAATACGAGAGCCTCGTGAGGTTTGCCCCGCCTTAATATCTCCGCTCCTCGTGAGGATACTAACATTGTCCCTTCTCTCTTTTTCTCTCATTTTTTTGGGCCTTTTTATGGCCTCTTTTTTTTAGTCCGCAGTCTCATCCCGGCTTGTGGGGGAATCATAGTCTCCATTATCCTTTCCTCACTTGGGACAATGCTCTAATAATGATGATCATCACACTTTTTTTTACTTACAACTCATGAATTAAAACTCAATACTTGGAACAAAATATGACTCTATGTGGATGCCTCTGGCGGTGTACCGGGATATGCAATGAATCAAGAGCGACATGTATGAAACAAATTATGAATGATGGCTTTGCCACAAATACAATGTCAACTACATGATCATGCAAAGCAATATGACAATGAAGGAACGTGTCATGATAAACGAAACGATGGAAAGTTGCATGGCAATATATCTCGGAATGGCTATGGAAATGCCATAATAGGTAGGTATGGTGGCTGTTTTGAGGAAGATATAAGGAGGTTTATGTGTGATAGAGCGTATCATATCACGGGGTTTGGATGCACCGGCGAAGTTTGCAGCAACTCTCAAGGTGAGAAAGGGCAATGCACGGTACCAAAGAGGCTAGAAAATTGCGGAAAGGTAAGTGTGCGTATAATCCATGGACTCACATTAGTCATAAAGAACTCATATACTTATTGCAAAAATTTATTAGCCCTCGAAGCAAAGTACTACTACGCATGCTCCTAGGGGAAGGGTCGGTAGGAGTTAACCATCGCGCGATCCCGACCACCACACAAAGGATGACAATCAATAAATACCTCATGCTCCGACTTCGTTACATAACGGTTCACCATACGTGCATGCTAAGGGAATCACAAACTTCAACACAAGTATTTTTCAATTCCACAATTACTCAACTAGCACAACTATGATATTACCACCTTTATATCTCAAAACAATTATCTAGTATCAAATTTCTCATGATATTTAGTTAAAGCAAATTGCCATGCTATTTTATAGGACTCTCAAAAAGATATAACTGAATCATGAGAGAACAATAGTTTCTATAAAACAAATCTACCGCCGTGCTCTAAAAGATATAAGTGAAGTACTAGAGCAAAACTATATAACTCAAAAGATATAAGTGAAGCACATAGAGTATTCTAACAATTTCCGAATCATGTGTGTCTCTCTTAAAAGGTGTGTACAGAAAGGATGATTGTGGTAAACTAAAAACAAAGACTCAAATAATACAAGACGCTCCAAGCAAAACACATATCATGTGGTGAATAAAAATATAGCTCCAAGTGAAGTTACCGATGGAAGTAGACAAAAGAGGGGATGCCTTCCGGGGCATCCCCAAGCTTTGGCTTTTAGGTGTCCTTAGATTATCTTGGGGTGCCATGGGAATCCCCAAGCTTAGGCTCTTGCCACTCCTTGTTCCATAATCCATCAAATCTTTCACCCAAAACTTGAAAACTTCACGACACAAAACTTGACAGAAAATCTCGTGAGCTCCGTTAGCGAAAGAAAAGAAAACACCACTTCAAGGTACTGTAATGAACTCATTCTTTATTTATATTGGTGTTAAACCTAATGTATGCAACTTCTCTATGGTTTATAAACTAGTTTACTAGCCATAGATTCATCAAAATAAGCAAACAACACACGAAAAACGGAATCTGTCAAAAACAGAACAGTCTGTAGTAATCTGTAACTAACGCAAACTTCTGGAACTCCAAAAATTCAGCCAAAATAGGACGACCTAGATAATTTGTTTATTGATCAGAAGCAATCGGAATCAATATTTTATCACGTGCTGGTGATTTTTAACAATTATTTTCGTGAACAGAAAGTTTCTGGAATTTTCAGCAAGATCAAATAACTATCATCCAAGAAGATCCTATAGGTTTAACTTGGCACAAACACTAATTAAAACATAAAAACACATCTAACCAGAGGCTAGATCACATATTTATTCCTAGACAGAAGCAAAAAGCAAAAAACTAAAAATAAAATTGGGTTGCCTCCCAACAAGCGCTATCGTTTAACGCCCCTAGCTAGGCATAAAAGCAAGGATAGATCTAGGTATTGCCATAATAATAGGATATATCATTAAAACTCATTTCATATTCTCTACGTTCAGCAGCAAGTTTTCTTTGAGGCAAGAAAAAATAATCAAAAGGGCTAAATTTAATGGGACAAAAGTCCCCAAGATCAACTTTAGGAGGTATAGGTTCCTCCTTCGGCCCTTCGTATTGCACAACCAATTCATCATTATAAGCATTCTTTTGACAGAACTTTGTGAGCCTATACTCGAGAGAATATCCTAGCTCATCATTTCGAATAGCCAAATCATCATTAATTTCAGAAATTCTATCAACTAGAACATTGGTAGGAACCTTTTTTCTAAGGTTTTCACTGAAAGCAACATAGTCTAGATATTGAAAACGCATTATTTCTTCTTGATCAAAGAGGATAGCCTTTATGGGAGGACGGCCAGCGTCCACCCTATAATGCGCAAAGATTTCTTTGGCCTCTTTTATTATAAACCTAAACTCATGAGCCAAAAAGATAGTAGCGGCATGCTTAACAGAAGAATGCTCAATATTAGAAAATTCTAGGAAAATCCTTTGTATGCAAGGATGCATGTGCATGAATTGTCTTTCAAGTTCAACTACAAGCATGGAAATAGCGTCCGCAAAACTACTAGTTCTATGAAGAATAGAACTACCCATAGAAGGTAAAGCGCCGGCACAAGTAAAGAAATCTTGGATAACTCCTTTTCCAATAATATTACCACTACCAATTCGAAAAAAAATTGTATGTAAGACAGGGGGTTCTTCAGCAGGAGCATCAGAATTTTCCATGATATTATTATTGTCTATATCGACAATAATTTCCCCAATTTCAGACATAACGACAGAAAGTGCAAGGTGCAAAAAGGAAAGAGGAAGGCGAACGGAAAAGAGAGGGCGAATAAAACGGCAAGGGTGAAGTGGGGGAGAGGAAAACCAGAGGCAAATGGCAAATAATGTAATGCGGGAGATAAGGGTTTGTGATGGGTACTTGGTATGTTGACATTTGCGTAGACTCCCCGGCAACGGCGCCAGAAATCCTTCTTGCTACCTCTTCAGCACTGCGTTGGTTTTCCCTTGAAGAGGAAAGGGTGATGCAGCAAAGTAGCGTAAGTATTTCCCTCAGTTTTTGAGAACCAAGGTATCAATCCAGTAGGAGGCCACGCACGAGTCCCTCGCACCTACACAAACAAATAAATCCTCGCAACCAACACAATAAAGGGGTTCTCAATCCCTTCACGGTCACTTACGAGAGTGAGATCTGGTAGATATGATAAGATAATATTTTTGGTATTTTTATGATAAAGATGCAAATTAAAATAAAAGGCAATAAAAATAACTAAGTGTTGGAAGATTAATATGATGGAAGATAGACCCGGGGGCCATAGGTTTCACTAGTGGCTTGTCTCGAGAGCATAAGTATTGCGATGGGTGAACAAATTACTGTTGAGCAATTAATAGAATTGAGCATAGTTATGAGAATATCTAGGTGTGATCATGTATATAGGCATCACGTCCGAGACAAGTAGACCGACTCCTGCCTGCATCTACTACTATTACTCCACACATTGACCGCTATCCAGCATGCATCTAGAGTATTAAGTTCATAAGAACAGAGTAACGCTTTAAGCAAGATGACATGATGTAGAGGGATAAAATCATGCAATATGATATAAACCCCATCTTGTTATCCCCGATGGCAGCAATACAATACGTGCCTTGCTGCCCCTACTGTCATTGGGAAAGGACACCGCAAGATTGAACCCAAAGCTAAGCACTTCTCCCATTGCAAGAAAGATCAATCTAGTAGGCCAAACCGAACTGATAATTCGAAGAGACTTGCAAAGATAACCAATCATACATAATAGAATTCAGAGAAGATTCAAATATTGTTCATAGATAAACTTGATCATAAACCCACAATTCATCGATCTCAACAAACACACCGCAAAAGAAGATTACATCGAATAGATCTCCACAAGAGAGGGGCAGAACATTGTATTGAGATCCAAAAAGGGAGAAGAAGCCATCTAGCTAATAACTATGGACCCGAAGGTCTGAGGTAAACTACTCACACATCATCGGAGAGGCTATGGTGTTGATGTAGAAGCCCTCCGTGATCGATGCCCCCTCCGGCGGAGCTCCGGAAAAGGCCCCAAGATGGGATCTCACGGGTACAAAAGGTTGCGGCGGTGGAATTAGGTTTTTGGCTCCGTATCTGGTAGTTTGGGGGTACGTAGGTATATATAGGAGGAAGAAGTACGTCGGTGGAGCAACATGGGGCCCACGAGGGTGGAGGGTGCGCCCAGGGGGTAGGCGTGCCTCCTACCTCGTGCCTTCTTGGTTGATGTCTTGACGTAGGATCCATGTCCTATGGATCACGTTCGTTCCGAAAATCACGTTCCCGAAGGTTTCATTCCGTTTGGACTCCGTTTGATATTCTTTTTCTGCGAAACTCTGAAATAGGCAAAAAAACAGCAATTCTGGGCTGGGCCTCCGGTTAATAGGTTAGTCCCAAAAATAATATAAAAGTGTATAATAAAGCCCAATAATGTCCAAAACAGAATATAATATAGCATGGAACAATAAAAAATTATAGATATGTTGGAGACGTATCACTGCTCTCCCCCTCGCTCGTGCTGCTGCTCTGCTCCGATTTAGCTAGACTTCAGTCGACTGAATCGACTTTTGGGTCAGTCGATTTTCAGGGGGTGGGGGGGCTCGCCGGAGTTAAGGAAGAACCACCCGCAGCGGGGACGGGGGCTCGCGAGGTACCCCACTATCTATCTTAGGGTTAAGGGTGGGGGCAGGGGGCCTATAGGGCTGGCCGAGGCAGCGGCGGATCGGCGGTGGGGAGTTGTTTCGGGGCGGCGAGGCGGCGCTGGGGCCGATGGTTCGGCCGGTGGTGGCTGGCGGCTCAGGGGGGTGCAGGTTGAAGATGAACTGCAGGCCCTCCCTAAACTACATGTCAAGTGCCTCTCTGCTACCATTGCGTTCAGTTTCGACAGTAACATTCAGATTCCACAGTAAATTTCAGTTTCGATAGTTAAGTTCAGAGTCAACGGTTTTTACCTCATCTATTGTAGTCAGGTGGTTTTTGGAGATGTAAATTTACATCTATTTTACATCATCTATTGGAGATGCTATTAGAATCCCACTTGAGATTGACGATGTCTGTCTTGTGGTACTTCAGCCTTGACGTCTTACGGCTCACCGGGGCTGCTCCAACGACAGAACGATCAATCACAACAGAGCAGTGCCCTGGACGCCATCTACAGATTCCTCAGATCTTCCTCCACACCTCCGACAGCCACCTCTGCCTCAACTGCTTCAGCGACCAACCCAATGATGTTGAGGTCGACACGGCTACGGCAAAGAGGTTGTACACTTGTTGCATCACTTATTACTATACATTCATGTCGATCCATTAGGGCTATTTTGGTTCGACGGAAAAACATAGCAATAGGGAATTATCCAATGGCACTCTACTATTCAATTATTCATGCATTTTGTTGAAAGGAATGAAGCAAAACATCCACCTGGACCTACTTTTCAAAATCCTATGCATGAAAACAAGACCAAGTGCATTAGTGGCAGAATAACATTCTAACTGTACACGCTTTCATATGGTTTCACTTTATTTTGGCCATGTTTCTTTGCATTCCTCTGCTCTTCCAATTCCTGTAAACCAAATAGTAAAGCAATCATCATCTGTCTTTTTATTAAATTAAAGCAATCATCAACCTACTATCATTATTTTTGGATCCATCCACTGGTTGTTACCATCACTCTAAATTTCTGCATGCTCTCCTTACATAATCTCACCATATTTTTTTCGTATGCATGTCAGATATTGTACACAGTCATGCTGAACATGTAGAGAAAAAGACAAGAGTTTTGCGCGGCAATACAATGTCATGCAGACATCGCTCCATGGTGGGTTCAATGGCAAACCCTCCCCACCCCTCTCCAGATTGTAATACAGAGGAAGATATCTGTTCTGAGGCGGATTCAGACGCCGCTGACCACTCCTATTTACCCCCAAGGTGTTTGCTCTACCTTGGCATGATGATGTTAGTCATATCATGCATATGTTGCCTTGCAATGCCTACTTTTGACATCATATATGTCATCTGCTTAGTTTAGACATGTTCTGTAATGCCACCTGTTTAGTTTCTATATCATATATGGGAATTGTGCAGTCTCATGTCTTTTAGCCAGCCATAATATACGTGAAATGTGCAATGCCATCCTGTTTAACCAGGCATCATATATTTGAATGATATCTTGCCCATCCTTTTCTTCATTACATTTCCATTTGTCGACAATGTTTGTACATTAAACTACTCTTCCTGTGAATCAGCCATTTGGGTGGGAGATTGGAAAATCTGGAGTGAAAACAAGGCCTTCAGCGCAGACAGTGCTACCTGTCGAAGCAGATCTCTTGTTGGGTCCCGATAGCTCCTCAGAGATGGATTCAGAGCCAGATGACCAGTCCTATTCCCCCACCGAGGTGTATGCTCTAACTTGGCACAGTTATACTGCTCATATCATGCATATGGTGTCTTGCATTGCATAGATTAGACATCATATACACAATATTCGACACCATGTTCTTAGTTCAGACATCATATCTAATGCCCTCTGTTTAGCATATAAATCACATATGTGAATTAAATGATGCGGTCCTGATTACTTAGATAACATGTAGGTGAATTATGTAATGCGATCCTGTTTAGTTATTCATCATATCTTTGAATTATGTGATGCTATGCTATCCAGTTTAGATAGACATCATATATGTGAAATTATGTCATGCTATCCGTTTTAGTTAAACAATACACATGTCAACTATTTCATGCCCTCTTTTTTCCACACTATCTATTGCATCTGTCTCTCATACAATGTCTGTACATTCAACTATGTTTCCTGTTTATCAGCCATTTGAATTGGAGCAGGTGATGCCAGCATCTAGCGGACTAAAAACACGGTCTTCAAATAAAACAGTGCTACCTCTTGGTGGAGATAGCACCCCGGTTGTACATGCACGAGAACCAGCCCTACCACACATAACCCAAACTCTCGCAGATTGTACCCCTACTGCGATGGACAGAGAACCAGCTTCACCCAATCTAACCCCAACCCCAGCAGATAGTAACCCAGTTCCTGTTGACACAGCACCATCTCCACCAAACAAGAGCAGTTAGTAAGGCAGCTCCAGTGCCCAAAGGGCCAGTACTACCACGGCGAACCCCAACTCCACCAGTTAGTATGCCTATTCCTGTGGAGAAAGCACAACCAGCTAGTCGTAGTTTAGCATCTATCGCATTTGATGTTGTTAAATCGTATGTGTGTATCTTCCCATCTTGGAAATATTATACTGAAGATGAAGGAAAATGCCAGTTGCAGGTGTTTGTCCAGGAGTTATGTGTAAGTAATGTTATTCATGGCAATTACTTTGCTTTGTCCCATACATCCTACCTCCATGATGGTTATAATACAACAAATTTTCCCGTTTTTCTCTATAGAGAAGGACCGATTTGGAAACTCGGGATGAGGTAACCTGTGCTAATACCTCTGCTATCTTCAAGAATGCTTGGTGGCAGTATCAGAATTACCTGAAGAAAACGTAGTTCACCGGCAAAGAAACTCATCAAATTCCCTTACGTTCTCCTGAGACACATTTACTGGACGATGACTGGGAACGCCTTGTTCTGTACTGGTCCCGAACCAAGAATGTGGTAAGGTCTATGAGCTCATTTTCTATTTTAAGTACTATATTCTTGCGTCTTACTGTACTCTGTTCATGTAGAACAAGTGCCTAAACCTGAAGAACAATTGTTCTAATTTAAGATTCCATTGCTATCATAGTTCAAAAAGGCGCTAGGCGTTAATTGTGCGTTTTGCCACCGCCTTGCGCTTTACTGACGAAAGCGCATGCTTATGCGCAGTTATGCACAGATTAAGCGTAGTTATGCGCAATGCGTTTCGCCAACACCTAGAGCCTAGGCGCGCCTTTTTTAACTATGATTGCTATCGTGCATACTACTTTGCTCTTGTATCACTGTATTTACTCATACAAACTTATTTTTAAATTGAAGGATCCAATCGAAACTTCAATGGCACAGCAGGTATGTTCACGCATGTTTCTTTAACAGGCTTGCTCTTATCAATAGCTCTGTTGATTTCAATTTCAATTGTGTATACAGTTGACTTCTCATATCATGCACATTACTAGCATCACAACAAAGCCAATAGTGTTGTTGTACATGTAGACCCGTGGTACCCATCTGAAATCTTGTTGTGCCGTGTAGTTTCCCACGCTTTGTATTCTTTCACTGCTGCTTTGTCCTGAACTGATATGATTTGAACCGTGTCTCTATTTTGATATGGCAAGACAATGCAGTGACCATAGGACATAGATATATGTTTGTTTGATGCTTTTATTCTGTACTAGTACTTGGCAATAGAAGACTTGGTAGTTTAATCCTATCCACCTTACTAATGAACTGGTTCACCGAAATGAGTTTCATATACTAGTACATGCTAAACTGTTATGTGTTTGCTTGTTTCTTCTTTTAGAATGCTGACAGAATATTGGGAAAGAGTGCCCTATTAAGCAATGGTAAAGGAAGTAATGCAGATAAGGTTCAGGATAGTGACACATCCTTGCTGAAGTTGATAAAACAGCTAAGGAAGACTATCTCGAAGACAGTGAGACAACCCCAAAGTCCTGTCTTGGTTTAGTGTTGGAGTTACTGGCCACTACCGCTTGCACAAGCTATTCAAACTCACTGTCTGAATCAGTTCGGTTTCTTGAGTCTCAACTACAAGCTGAAAAACATCGATCAGCTGTGCTGCGACAAGAAGCGAAAGGACTGCGGAAGTCCCTGGAGCATTCAGATGCATACTTTCTGGTGCAACAGCAAGCGTTGGAGGATTTTAGCGCCAAACAGGACAAAGCTAATAAGCTTGCTAAGCTTATTGCCAGCATGGTGGATACCACGTTTCTTGAGCTCTTATGAAGTTGTTTCAGTTATGCTCTTGTTTTGCTACCGCGTTTATTTGCACTGGTGGCCAATTTTGACGGCCAGTGTATGTAATATGCTACTTTGTTCCCTATATTTGCACTGGTGGCGAACTTTGATGCCCAGTGGATGTAATATGTGTAATAGCGGTAATAGGCTAGCGTTAATTGCTTGCTTATTTATTTCCTTATTGTCTTGTTTAGTTGTTTGCTTGTAGTCACTACAGTTCTTTTTCTGTGCTTTTCTTGTGGCCACAATAACCTATTTTTGGAAACTAGGCCAAAATAATCATGGCAACACACGGACTGTTGTAACCATGGGCCTCCTGCGGGCCGTATGATCCATGGGCCTTCTACGGGCCGTAGGATCCATTGGCCTTCTATACGGGCTGTAAGATCCATGGGCCTTCTACGGGTCGTACGATCCATGGGCCTTTTACAGGCCGTACGATCCATGGGCCTTCTACGGGGCGTATCATCATTTGACCAATCATGGGCCGTACTACGGGGCGATTTCTCAGTTGCCCCATAGAGGTTAGTGCTAAGTTCATCATTTTACTTGAGTTAATGCCACCGCTCATCCTGAATACTATTGAACATTGGCAGGGATATGAGGCTTGTGCCTTTGCTAACTGGCTGGATGAAGAATGGCATGGCAGGGCTCGGAGTGTTATCACCAAGCTCGCAGAAGATAACGTAAAGCTGAAGAAGAAACTGGCGGATCTGGAATGTACAATCGGTACGATGATGGAAGAAAGAATCAATCATAGGCAACAGATGAAAGCAAGAGACAAGAAGGAACTAGCATGTGTAGTTGTGGTTGTCGCATTAGCCATGTTCTATGCATTGTTTGCAATGATGATTAGGGGTTTTGTTTGACAGTATTACTAAAGCACATCTAGATGTGCTCTAAGTAATGCACATCTAGGTCCTATGCCATTGATGTTACGCGAAGATTCGTGCATATATTTTCCTTTGTCTCTTTTTCTTTTCCTTTGTAGTTTGATTATTACTCGCTTTATCAATAAGAAGAGCTTGCTTGCCAACAGTCCTACTCCGTTCGTACCAGTACCGGTGCATAATCCCAAAACTCGTTCCTTGTTTTTGTCCTGAAAAAAGAAACCAGCCAATAGGAGTCATGCGCAACCCCGGGAATTTGGAGCGACTCGGTACAAATAATTGCGGTTGATTATATCAGCGGTTAGATAATATGTCAACCCTCGCTTCAATTGGCATTTCCTCTTCTCTGCATACCCCGCTTAAGTGTCCACGATCTTCATCGTCCCCGGCAGGCCGCGCTACACACTGGCACACACTCTGAAATCTCGCTTTCTCGCGGTTTTTATACGACCGCAGCCATGTCGAGCGACAGCGAGGACGACAGTTCGGCCAGCAGTCTGGCGCCCGATGATAGGTCAACATCGGAATCATCCCGCTCGTCTTCCATGAGTCCGGCGTCGAGCCCAGACCTCGATTGTATCCGGATCATGGAAGGGACACCGCCTCCGGAGTCGTCAGATGACAACCATACGGATGAGGAGCCGTCGGAGGACGGAGAAGAGGACGACGATGATGATGATGAGGAGTGGCCGAACGAGTAGGAGGACAACGACGACAGCAACGACGATGATGACGACGACAGCGATGAAAAGCCAACGGTCAGCGGCAAGAAGCGTCCTCGCCTAGACGATATCACGAGGCCATCCAACAACAACAACAAGAAGAAGAAGAAGAAGAAGGACTAAATTAAGCATACTGTATATACTTCTGTTTCTGTTCGCTCATATTAATTTGTTATCTCTGTTTATCCTGTCAATCTCATCGCAGACGGTCAGTAATACCTATTCGACGGACATCTTCTACATTATCGCCCACAGGTTGGTTTGTTAAACTGTGTGCCCTGACGAGCACACAATTCACAAAAAAGACCGTATGGGCTGTCTATAATGATCGCACACATTCTGATTACCGACGTGTTTACCGGGTATCACACACATCTTGTTACGCCGAATCATTTGTGTTCACCTCAATCATCGCAAACGGTTCATCGGAGCGAACTATATGTCATACATCGCACACACCTTGATCTGGCTGCCCATTTCTGTTGTTAAACAGTTTGTATATATGGATCAACCGCATGCCCAGCGTCGCACACGCAACTAAAATTTGAACTGTGTTTGATGTATCATTCATGCAAACGTTTTACATCTTTTTTGACGATTTTTTACATCACTATTTGCGATTAATGCATCGCACACAGTTTCGACAAAGGGTCTCTGATCATAGTGTCGCGTTATCAATATCCTGCAGTAGTCGCCGGTGTTGTTCCTCCTCAGTAGACGTTGTTCCGACGATGAGTTCGATGACACCGATGAAGATCTATACTATCTTCAGAAGTGTCAGACAAGCAAACCCCGTTTGAGCATTCCAATACAATCCCGCTCTCTCGCTCTTGCTCTCTTTTACTGCATTAGGACAATAACGATTCAACTGTTACATGTTGCGGTAGTTGAACCCATTCCTCTGCATGACCTGTCTTTGCCAAAGTAATTAGTAAAAACCCACTAGCATGAGTAGGAGTTATTTGAGCCATGATGTGCCTACTCATTCATGCTTGCTTGTTATGCCTGCTATGCTTAGAGTTGTGTCAGGTCTGATTCATCTGGGATGGATTGGGATGGTGATGAACATGTCCTACTGTTGAGAGCTAAGTGTGTGAACACGATTTGGTAAAGGTAGCGATGAGAGGCCATGTAGGAGTACATGGTGGGTTGTCTCATTGAAACCGTTCTCAGGAACTGAGTTCTGTGTTTGGGATCCAAGACAGTTACTACCATACATGGGTTCCGGTAACTCGACCCCTCTCAGCTTATTAATCGCCTCGATCTCTGTCCAGGAGTTGCAACTAGTTTCTGGTGTTTGTAGATTGTGTTAGTTGTCTACCAAGTGGCACCCGGTACAGGTGGGCTTGGGACAGACTAGGCACCATGGCCGGGCGTACCAAGTGTCGCCCGTTTGGTGGGCTTGCGAACCCTGTACACATCGTTTGGGGTTGTAGTGGAAACCCCGGCCGGATTTCCTTGCAGATGGAACCCGAATAGGCGATAAACCTGGACTAGAGACTTATGTGGTTAGTCAGGTCATGGCCGACACCCTCGTTGGGCTTCCGCTTGAAGGTTGCCGAGTACATGTCGTGTAACCAGCAATAAGTGGTGAGAGCGTGTGTGAACAAGTACACCCTTGCATGGTTAATCTGATCTATTCGAATATCCGCGTCCGCGGATATGGAACACTTGGAACGCTTACATTGTTCATAGACAAGTGAAAGTGGATACTCTAAAATGCACAAGATAAGCGTTAATGCTATGGATGGCCCTCTCGTAGGGAGACGGGAGCGGATCCATAGTGTTGTATTGATATGGTGAGTATGTGGACCCGTGTGCGCCACCTCAAAAGAGTTACTTGCAGTCGTAGTACAGGATAGCCACTGGGTCAAAGCTGGGTTGCTACAGTTAAACTCCATCACCCCTTTGTTGATACTGGTGCATATGTAGCTAGTTCTGATGTAAGTCTTGCTGGGTACATTTGTACTCACGTTTACTTAATTTATGTTTTGCAGAGGAGACTTCAGTCTCACTAGTAGTTCCGCATGGACTTCGACGTTTAGCTTGTTACCTCAGCTACGATCTTGTACCCTTGGGAGGGTCTTGTAGATAGTCAGGCTTCTCAGCCTTTTTCATTTGTAGTTGTCTCTACTCAGACATATTATGCTTCCGTTGCTTGTATGCTCTTTATGTTGGGTCATGTGACCCCTGTTTGTAATAAATGCTATGTGGCTCTACTGGACCTTTATCTATATGAGTTGTTGAGTTATGTTGTGATGCCATGTTGTATCTACACATATCGTGCATCTTATGCGTACGTGTGACGTGTGTTGGTATGTGTGGGATCTGACAATCTAGTTGTTTATTCTTGGTAGCCTCTCTTATGGGGAAATGTCTCCTAGTGCTTCCACTGAGCCATGGTGGCTTGCTACTGCTCGGAAACACATGGGATGATCGGCATGTGTCCTTCTTTCCTCTTGTGTCTGTCCCTTCGGGGAAATGTCACGCGGTGCTTGTCGGGGTCCTGTTAGTTTGCTACAGCCCAGTTTCACCCGCTGCTGGCCGTCACGTGCATTTCTGGGTCATGTATGCCTGTCCCGGTAAGTTAGTGCCACCTTGGGTTTACGACTAGTCATGTCGGCCCGGGTTCTCTGTCATATGGATGCTAGCGACACTATCATATACGTGAGCCAAAAGGCGCAAACATCCCTGGGCCAGGTAAGGTGGCACCCGTGGGGATACCGTGCGTGAGGCCGCAAAGTGATATGATGTGTTACATGCTAGATCGGTGTGACTTAGGATAGGGGTCATGACATCGACGTAACTCTTTACGACGAACTCTTTATGACCTCCATAACCGAGAGAATATTTCCTTAGTTCTCTAAGGTTAATTTTGACCGTTGTCCAGTGATCTACTCCTGGATCACTATTGTACCCCCTTGCCAAACTCATGGCAAGGTACACAATAGGTCTGGTACACAGCATGACATACTTTATAGAACCTATGGCTGAGGCATAAGGAATGACATTCATTCTCTCTCTATCTTCTCCCGTGGTCGTGTTGGGGAATGTAGTAATTTCAAAAAAAAAATCCTACGCACACGCAAGATCATGGTGATGCATAGCAACGAGAGGGGAGAGTGTTGTCCATGTACCCTCGTAGACCGAAAGCGGAAGCGTTAACACAACGCGGTTGATGTAGTCGTACGTCTTCACGATCCGACCGATCAAGTACCGAACGCACGGCACCTCCGAGTTCAGCACACGTTCAGCTCGATGAGGTCCCTCAAACTCCGATCCAGCCGAGTGTTGAGGGAGAGTTTCGTCAGCACGACGGCGTGGTGACGATGATGATGTTCTACCAACGCAGGGCTTCGCCTAAGCACCGCTACGATATTATCGAGGTGTAATATGGTGGAGGGGGGCACCGCACACGGCTAAGAGATCAATAGATCAATTGTTGTGTCTATGGGGTGCCCCCTGCCCCCGTATATAAAGGAGCAAGGGGGAGGCCGGCGGGCCCTTGTTGGCGCGCCAGGAGGAGGAGTCCTCCTCCTAGTAGGAGTAGGACTCCCCTCTTTCCTACTCCTACTAGGAGGAGGGGGAAAGGAAGGGGGAGAGGGAGAAGGAAAGGGGGGCGCCGCCCCCTCTCACCTAGTCCAATTCGGACCAGACAGGGAGGGGGCGCGCGGCCCCTCCTGGCTGCCCCTCTCTCTCTCCAATAAGACCCATAAGGCCCATTACTTCTCCCGGGGGGTTCCGGTAACCCTCCGGCACTCCGGTTTTCTCCGAAATCACCCGGAACATTTCTGGTGTCCGAATATAGTCGTCCAATATATCAATCTTTATGTCTCGACCATTTCGAGACTCCTCGTCATGTCCGTGATCACATCCGGGACTCCGAACAACCTTCGGTACATCAAAATATATAAACTCATAATATAACTGTGATCGTAACCTTAAGCGTGCGGACCCTACGGGTTCGAGAATTATGTAGACATGACCGAGACATGTCTCCGGTCAATAACCAATAGCGGAACCTGGATGCTCATATTGGCTCCCACATATTCTATGAAGATCTTTATCGGTCAGACTGCATAACAACATACGTTGTTCCCTTTGTCATCGGTATGTTACTTGCCCGAGATTCGATCGTCGGTATCTCAATACCTAGTTCAATCTCGTTACCGGCAAGTCTCTTTACTCGTTCCGTAATACATCATCTTGCAACAAACTCTTTAGTTGCAATGCTTGCAAGGCTTAAGTGATGTGCATTACCGAGAGGGCCAAGAGATACCTCTCCAACAATCGGAGTGACAAATCCTAATCTCGAAATACGCCAACCCAACAAGTACCTTCGGAGACACCTGTAGAGCACCTTTATAATCACCCAGTTACGTTGTGACGTTTGGTAGCACACAAAGTGTTCCTCCGGTAAACGGGAGTTGCATAATCTCATAGTCATAGCAACATGTATAAGTCATGAAGAAAGCAATAGCAACATACTAAATGATCAAGTGCTAAGCTAACGGAATGGGTCAAGTCAATCACATCATTCTCCTAATAATGTGATCCCGTTAATCAAATGACAACTCATGTTTATGGCTAGGAAACATAACCATCTTTGATCAACGAGCTAGTCAAGTAGAGGCATACTAGTGACACTCTGTTTGTCTATGTATTCACACAAGTATTATGTTTCCGGTTAATACAATTCTAGCATGAATAATAAACATTTATCATGAAATAAGGAAATAAATAATAACTTTATTATTGCCTCTAGGGCATATTTCCTTCAGTCTCCCACTTGCACTAGAGTCAATAATCTAGATTACACAGTAATGATTCTTACACCCATGGAGCCTTGGTGTTCATCATGTTTTGCTCGTGGAAGAGGCTTAGTCAACGGGCCTGCAACATTCAGATCCGTATGTATCTTGCAAATTTCTATGTCTCCCACCTGGACTAAATCCCGGATGGAATTGAAGCGTCTTTTGATGTGCTTGGTTCTCTTGTGAAATCTGGATTCCTTTGCTAAGGCAATTGCACCAGTATTGTCACAAAAGATTTTCATTGGACCCAATGCACTAAGTATGACACCTAGATCAGATATGAACTCCTTCATCCGGACTCCTTCATTTGCTGCTTCCGAAGCAGCTATGTACTCCGCTTCACACGTAGATCCCGCCATGACGCTTGGTTTAGAACTGCACCAACTGACAGCTCCACCGTTCAATGTAAACACGTATCCGGTTTGCGATTTAGAATCGTCCGGATCAGTGTCAAAGCTTGCATCGACGTAACCATTTACGATGAGCTCTTTGTCACCTCCATAAAAGAGAAACATATGCTTAGTCCTTTTCAGGTATTTCAGGATGTTCTTGACCGCTGTCCAGTGATCCACTCCTGGATTACTTTGGTACCTTCCTGCTAGACTTATAGCAAGGCATACATCAGGTCTGGTACACAGCATTGCATACATGATAGAGCCTATGGCTGAAGCATAGGGAACATCTTTCATCTTCTCTCTATCTTCTGCAGTGGTCGGGCATTGAGTCTTACTCAATTTCACACCTTGTAACACAGGCAAGAACCCTTTCTTTGCTTGATCCATTTTGAACTTTTTCAAAACTTTGTCAAGGTATGTGCTTTGTGAAAGTCCAATTAAGCGTCTTGATCTACCTCTATAAATCTTGATGCCCAATATATACGCAGCTTCACCGAGGTCTTTCATTGAAAAACTCTTATTCAAGTATCCCTTTATGCTATCCAGAAATTCTATATCATTTCCAATCAGCAATATGTCATCCACATATAATATCAGAAATGCTACAGAGCTCCCACTCACTTTCTTGTAAATACAGGCTTCTCCAAAAGACTGTATAAAACCAAATGCTTTGATCACACTATCAAAGCGTTTATTCCAACTCCGAGAGGCTTGCACCAGTCCATAAATGGATCGCTGGAATGCAGTTTTCACATCCATTTTCCAAATTTCATAATCATAAAATGCGGCAATTGCTAACATGATTCGGACAGACTCAAGCATCGCTACGGGTGAGAAGGTCTCATCGTAGTCAATCCCTTGAACTTGTCGAAAACCTTTCACAACAAGTCGAGCTTTATAGACAGTAACATTACCGTCAGCGTCAGTCTTCTTCTTGAAGATCCATTTATTTTCAATGGCTTGCCAATCATCGGGCAAGTCAACCAAAGTCCATACTTTGTTCTCATACATGGATCCCATCTCGGATTTCATGGCCTCAAGCCATTTTGCGGAATCTGGGCTCACCATCGCTTCTTCATAGTTCGTAGGTTCGTCATGGTCTAGTAACATAACCTCCAGAACAGGGTTACTGTACCACTCTGGTGCGGATCTTACTCTGGTTGATCTATGAGGTTTAGTAATAACTTGATCTGAAGTTTCATGATCATCATCATTAACTTCCTCACTAATTGGCGTAGGTGTCACAGAAACTGGTTTCTGTGATGAACTACTTTCCAATAAGGGAGAAGGTACAGTTACCTCATCAAGTTCTACTTTCCTCCCACTCACTTCTTTCGAGAGAAACTCCTTCTCCAGAAAATTTCCGAATTTAGCAACAAAAGTTTTGCCTTCGGATCTGTGATAGAAGGTGTACCCAATAGTTTCCTTTGGGTATCCTATGAAGACGCATTTCTCCGATTTGGGTTCGAGCTTATCAGGTTGAAGTTTTTTCACATAAGCATCGCAGCCCCAAACTTTAAGAAACGACAACTTTGGTTTCTTGCCAAACCACAGTTCATAAGGCGTCGTCTCAACGGATTTTGATGGTGCCCTATTTAACGTGAATGCAGCCGTCTCTAAAGCATAACCCCAAAACGATAGCAGTAAATCAGTAAGAGACATCATAGATCGCACCATATCTAGTAATACGATTACGACGTTCGGACACACCATTACGCTGTGGTGTTCCGGGTGGCGTGAGTTGCGAAACTATTCCGCATTGTTTCAAATGAAGACCAAACTCATAACTCAAATATTCTCCTCCACGATCAGATCGTAGAAACTTTATTTTCTTGTTACGATGATTTTCAACTTCACTCTGAAATTCTTTGAACTTTTCAAATGTTTCAGACTTATGTTTCATTAAGTAGATATACCCATATCTGCTCAAATCATCTGTGAAGGTGAGAAAATAACGATATCCGCCACGAGCCTCAATATTCATCGGACCACATACATCTGTATGTATGATTTCCAACAAATCTGTTGCTCTCTCCATAGTTCCGGAGAACGGTGTTTTAGTCATCTTGCCCATGAGGCACGGTTCGCAAGTACCAAGTGATTCATAATCAAGTGGTTCCAAAAGTCCATCAGTATGGAGTTTCTTCATGCGCTTTACACCGATATGACCTAAACGGCAGTGCCACAAATAAGTTGCACTATCATTATCAACTCTGCATCTTTTGGCTTCAATATTATGAATATGTGTATCACTACTATCGAGATTCAACAAAAATAGACCACTCTTCAAGGGTGCATGACCATAAAAGATATTACTCATATAAATAGAACAACCATTATTCTCTGATTTAAATGAATAACCGTCTCGCATCAAACAAGATCCAGATATAATGTTCATGCTTAACGCTGGCACCAAATAACAATTATTTAGGTCTAAAACTAATCCCGAAGGTAGATGTAGAGGTAGCGTGCCGACCGCGATCACATCGACTTTGGAACCATTTCCCACGCGCATCGTCACCTCGTCCTTAGCCAATCTTCGCTTAATCCGTAGCCCCTGTTTCGAGTTGCAAATATTAGCAACAGAACCAGTATCAAATACCCAGGTGCTACTGCGAGCATTAGTAAGGTACACATCAATAACATGTATATCACATATACCTTTGTTCACCTTGCCATCCTTCTTATCCGCCAAATACTTGGGGCAGTTCCGCTTCCAGTGACCAGTCTGCTTGCAGTAGAAGCACTCAGTCTCAGGCTTAGGTCCAGACTTGGGTTTCTTCTCCTGAGCAGCAACTTGTTTGCTGTTCTTCTTGAAGTTCCCCTTCTTCTTCCCTTTACCCTTTTTCTTGAAACTAGTGGTCTTATTGACCATCAACACTTGATGCTCCTTTTTGATTTCTACCTCCGCAGCCTTTAGCATTGCGAAGAGCTCGGGAATCGTCTTATCCATCCCTTGCATATTATAGTTCATCACGAAGCTCTTGTAGCTTGGTGGCAGTGATTGAAGAATTCTGTCAATGACGCTATCATCCGGAAGATTAACTCCCAGTTGAATCAAGTGATTATTATACCCAGACATTTTGAGTATATGCTCACTGACAGAACTATTCTCTTCCATCTTGCAGCTATAGAACTTATTGGAGACTTCATATCTCTCAATCCGGGCATTTGCTTGAAATATTAACTTCAACTCCTGGAACATCTCATATGCTCCATGACGTTCAAAACGTCGTTGAAGACCCGGTTCTAAGCCGTAAAGCATGGCACACTGAACTATCGAGTAGTCATCAGCTTTACTCTGCCAGACGTTCATAACATCTGGTGTTGCTCCTGCAGCAGGCCTGGCACCCAGCGGTGCTTCCAGGACGTAATTCTTCTATGCAGCAATGAGGATAATCCTCAAGTTACGGACCCAGTCCGTGTAATTGCTACCATCATCTTTCAACTTTGCTTTCTCAAGGAACGCATTAAAATTCAACGGAACAACAGCACGGGCCATCTATCTACAATTAACATAGACTTGCAAGATACTATCAGGTACTAAGTTCATGATAAATTCAAGTTCAATTAATCATATTACTTAAGAACTCCCACTTAGATAGACATCCCTCTAATCCTCTAAGTGATCACGTGATCCATATCAACTAAACCATGTCCGATCATCACGTGAGATGGAGTAGTTTCAATGGTGAACATCACTATGTTGATCATATCTACTATATGATTCATGCTCGACCTTTCGGTCTCCGTGTTCCGAGGCCATATCTGTTATATGCTAGGCTTGTCAAGTTTAACCTGAGTATTCCGCGTGTGCAACTGTTTTGCACCCGTTGTATTTGAACGTAGAGCCTATCACACCCGATCATCACGTGGTGTCTCAGCATGAAGAACTTTCGCAACGGTGCATACTCAGGGAGAACACTTATACTTTGATAATTTAGTGAAGGATCATCTTATAATGCTACCGTCAATCAAAGCAAGATAAGATGCATAAAAGATAAACATCACATGCAATCAATATAAGTGATATGATATGGCCATCATCATCTTGTGCTTGTGATCTCCATCTCCGAAGCACCGTCATGATCACCATCGTCACCGGCGCGACACCTTGATCTCCATCGTAGCATCGTTGTCGTCTCGCCAATCTTATGCTTCTACGACTATCTCTACCGCTTAGTGATAAAGTAAAGCATTACAGGGCGATTGCATTGCATACAATAAAGCGACAACCATATGGCTCCTGCCAGTTGCCGATAACTCGGTTACAAAACATGATCATCTCATACAATAAATTTAGCATCATGCTTTGACCATATCACATCACAACATGCCCTGCAAAAACAAGTTAGACGTCCTCTACTTTGTTGTTGCAAGTTTTACGTGGCTGCTACGGGCTTAGCAAGAACCGTTCTTACCTACACATCAAAACCACAACGATAGTTTGTCAAGTTGGTGCTGTTTTAACCTTCGCAAGGACCGGGCGTAGCCACACTCGGTTCAACTAAAGTGAGAGAGACAGACACCCGCCGGTCACCTTTAGCAACGAGTGCTCGCAATGGTGAAACCAGTCTCGCGTAAGCGTACGCGTAATGTCGGTCCGGGCCGCTTCATCTCACAATACCACCGAACCAAAGTATGACATGCTGGTAAGCAGTATGACTTATATCGCCCACAACTCACTTGTGTTCTACTCGTGCATAACATCAACGCATAAAACCAGGCTCTGATACCACTGTTGGGGAACGTAGTAATTTCAAAAAAAAATCCTACGCACACGCAAGATCATGGTGATGCATAGCAACGAGAGGGGAGAATGTTGTCCACGTACCCTCGTAGACCGAAAGCGGAAGCGTTAACACAACGCGGTTGATGTAGTCGTACGTCTTCACGATCCGACCGATCAAGTACCGAACGCACGGCACCTCCGAGTTCAACACACGTTCAGCTCGATGACGTCCCTCGAACTCCGATCCAGCCGAGTGTTGAGGGAGAGTTTCGTCAGCACGACGGCGTGGTGACGATGATGATGTTCTACCGACGCAGGGCTTCGCCTAAGCACCGCTACGATATTATCGAGGTGTAATATGGTGGAGGGGGGCACCGCACACGGCTAAGAGATCAATAGATCAATTGTTGTGTCTATGGGGTGCCCCCCTGCCCCCCGTATATAAAGGAGCAAGGGGGAGGCCGGCCGGCCCTTGTTGCCGCGCCAGGAGGAGGAGTCCTCCTCCTAGTAGGAGTAGGACTCCCCTCTTTCCTACTCCTACTAGGAGGAGGGGGGAAAGGAAGGGGGAGAGGGAGAAGGAAAGGGGGGCGCCGCCCCCCTCTCCTAGTCCAATTCAGACCAGAGGGGGAGGGGGACGCGCGGCCCCTCCTGGCTGCCCCTCTCTCTCCACTAAGGCCCATAAGGCCCATTACTTCTCCCGGGGGGGTTCCGGTAACCCTCCGGCACTCCGGTTTTCTCCGAAATCACCCGGAACATTTCCGGTGTCGGAATATAGTCGTCCAATATATCAATCTTTATGTCTCGACCATTTCGAGACTCCTCGTCATGTCCGTGATCACATCCGGGACTCCGAACAACCTTCGGTACATCAAAATATATAAACTCATAATATAACTGTGATCGTAACGTTAAGCGTGCGGACCCTACGGGTTCGAGAACTATGTAGACATGACCGAGACATGTCTCCGGTCAATAACCAATAGCGGAACCTGGATGCTCATATTGGCTCCCACATATTCTACGAAGATCTTTATCGGTCAGACCGCATAACAACATACGTTGTAACCTTTGTCATCGGTATGTTACTTGCCCGAGATTCGATCGTCGGTATCTCAATACCTAGTTCAATCTCGTTACCGGCAAGTCTCTTTACTCGTTCCGTAATACATCATCTTGCAACAAACTCTTTAGTTGCAATGCTTGCAAGGCTTAAGTGATGTGCATTACCGAGAGGGCCAAGAGATACCTCTCCGACAATCGGAGTGACAAATCCTAATCTCGAAATACGCCAACCCAACAAGTACCTTCGGAGACAGCTGTATAGCACCTTTATAATCACCCAGTTACGTTGTGACGTTTGGTAGCACACAAAGTGTTCCTCCGGTAAACGGGACTTGCATAATCTCATAGTCATAGGAACATGTATAAGTCATGAAGAAAGCAATAGCAACATACTAAACGATCAAGTGCTAAGCTAACGGAATGGGTCAAGTCAATCACATCATTCTCCTAATAATGTGATCCCGTTAATCAAATGACAACTCATGTCTATGGGTAGGAAACATAACCATCTTTGATCAACGAGCTAGTCAAGTAGAGGCATACTAGTGACACTCTGTTTGTCTATGTATTCACACAAGTATTATGTTTCCGGTTAATACAATTCTAGCATGAATAATAAACATTTATCATGAAATAAGGAAATAAATAATAACTTTATTATTGCCTCTAGGGCATATTTCCTTAAGGTCGGGCTTTGAGTCTTACTCAACTTCACACCTTGTAACACAGACAATAACTCTTTCTTCGACTGATCTATTTTTGAACTTCTTCAAAAACGTTGCCAAGGTATGTACTTTGTGAAAGTCCTATTAAACGTCTTGATCTATCCCTATAGATCTTGATGCCCAATATATAAGTAGCTTCACCGAGGTCTTTCATTGAAAAATTCTTATTCAAGTATCCTTTTATGCTATCCAGAAATTCTATATCATTTCCAATCAACAATATGTCATCCACATATAATATCAGAAATGCTACAAAGCTCCCACTCACTTTCTTGTAAATACAGGCTTCACCATAAGTCTGTATAAAACCATATGCTTTGATCACCTCATCAAAGCGTATATTCCAACTCCGAGATGCTTGCACCAGTCCATAGATGGATCGCTGGAGCTTGCACACTTTGTTAGCACCTTTAGGATCGACAAAACCTTCTGGTTGCATCATATATAATTCTTCTTTAAGAAATCCATTAAGGAATGGAGTTTTGACGTCCATTTGCCAGATTTCATAATATTCTTCTTTAAGAAATCCATTAAGGAATGGAGTTTTGACGTCCATTTGCCAGATTTCATAATAATAAAATGCGGCAATTGCTAACATGATTCGGGCAGACTTAAGAATCACTACGGGTGAGAAAGTCTCATCGTAGTCAACTCCTTGAACTTGTCGAAAACCTTTCGCGACAAGTCCAGCTTTGTAGATAGTAACATTACCATCACCGTTAGTCTTCTTCTTGAAGATCCATTTAGTTTCTATGGCTTGCCGATCATCGGGCAAGTCCACACTTTGTTCTCATACATAGATCATATCTCAGATTTCATGGCCTCAAGCCATTTGTCGAAATCTGGGCTCATCATAGCATCTTTATAGTTCATAGGTTCGCCTTGGTCTAGTAACATGACTTCTAGGACAGGATTACCGTACCACTCTAGTGCGGATCGTGCTCTGGTCGACCTACGAAGTTCAGTAGTAACTTGATCTGAAGTTTCATGATCATCATCATTAGCTTCCTCTCTAGTTGGTGTAGGCATCACGGGAACAGTTTTCTCTGATGTACTACTTTACAATTCGAGAGAAGGTATAATTAACTCATCAAGTTCTACTTTCCTACCACTCACTTCTTTCGAGAGGAACCCCTTCTCTAGAATGGATCCATTCTTGGTAACAAAGATCTTGCCTTCTGATCTGTGGTAGAAGGTGTACCCAATTGTTTCCTTAGGGTGTCCTATGAAGACGCACTTCTCTGATTTAGGTTTGAGCTTATCAGGCTGAAGCCTTTTGACATAAGTGTCGCAACCCAAAATTTTAAAAAACGACAGCTTAGGTTTCTTGCCAAACCACAGTTCATACGGTGTCGTCTCAACTGATTTAGATGGTGCCCTTTTTAACATGAATGCAGCTGTCTCTAATGCATAACCCCAAAACGATAGTGGTAAATCGGTAAGAGACATCATAGAACGCACTATATCTAATAAAGTACGGTTACGACGTTCGGACACACCATTACATTGTGGTGTTCCAGGTGGCGTGAGTTGTGAAACAATTCCACATTGTTTTAAATGAAGACCAAACTCGTAACCCAAATATTCGGCTCCGCGATCAGATCGTAGAAACTTTATTTTCTTGTTACGATGATTCTCCACTTCACTCTGAAATTCTTTGAACTTTTCAAATGTTTCAGACTTGTGTTTCATTAAGTAGATATACCCATACCTACTCAAATCATCTGTGAAGGTCAGAAAATAATGATACCCGCCGCGTGCTTCAACGCTCATCAGACCGCATACATCGGTATGTATTATTTCCAATAAGTCATTAGCTCGCACCATTGTTCTGGAGAACGGAGATTTAGTCATCTTGCTCGTGAGGCATGGTTCGCAAGTATCAAATGATTCATAATCAAGTGATTCCAAAAGTGCATCTGCATGGAGTTTCTTCATGTGTTTTATAGCAATATGACCTAAACGGCAGTGCCAAAAATATGTTGCACTATCATTATCAACTTTGCATCTTTTGGCACCAATATTATGAATGTGTGTATCACTACGATCGGGATTCAATAAACCATTCATATTGTATGACCATAGAAGGTTCTATTCATGTAAACATAACAACAATTATTCTCTGACTTAAATGAATAACCGTATTGCAATAAACATGATCCATTCATATTCATGCTCAACTCAATCACCAAATAACATTTATTTAGGCTCAACACTAATCACGAAGGTAGAGGGAGTGTGCGATGGTGTATCAACCTTGGAATCAGTTCCAACACACATTGTCACCTCGTCCTTAACTAGTCTCTGTTTATTCTGCACTCTTGTTTCGAGTTACTAATCTTAGCAACTGAAACAGTATCAAATACCTAGGGGTTTCTACGAACACTAGTAAAGTACACATCAATAACATGTATATCAAACATACCTTTGTTCACTTTGCCATCCTTCTTATCTGCCAAGTATCTGGGACAGTTCCGCTTCCAGTGACCATTCCCTTTGCAATAGAAGCACTTAGTTTCAGGCTTAGGTCCAGCTTTGGGCTTCTTCACGGGAGTGGAAACTTGCTTTCCGTTCTTCTTGAAGTTCCCTTTCTTTCCCTTGCCCTTTTTCTTGAAACTAGTGGTCTTCTTAACCATCAACACTTGATGCTCTTTCTACCTTCGTCAATTTCGGTATTGCGAAGAGCTCGAGAATCGTTTTCGTCATCCCTTACATATTATAGTTCATCACGAAGTTCTAGTAGCTTGGTGATAGTGACTAGAGAACTCTGTCAATCACTATCTTATCTGGAAGATTAACTTCCACTTGATTCAAGCGATTGTAGTACTTAGACATTCTAAGCACATGCTCACTAGCTGAGCTATTCTCCTCCATCTTGTAGGCAAAGTAGTTGTCAGAGGTCTCATACCTCTCGACACGGGCATGAGTTTGAAATACCAATTTCAGCTCTTGGAACATCTCATATGATTTATGGCATTCAAAATGTTTTTGAAATCCTGGTTCTAAGTCGTAAAGCATGGCGCACTAAACTATTAATTAGTCATCATATCGAGCCTGCCAAACGTTCATAACGTCTGCATCTGCTCCTGCAATAGGTCTGTCACCTATCGGTGCATCAAGGACAAAATTCTTCTGTGCAACAATGAGGATAATCCTCATATCACGGACCTACTCCGCTTTATTGCTACCATCATATTTCAACTTAGTTTTCTCTAGGAACATATCAAAAATATAGGGGAGCTATATCGAGAGCTATTGATCTACAACATAGATATGCAAAACTATTTAGACTAATTTCATGATAAATTAAGTTCAATTAATCAAATTAGTAATGAACTCCCACTTAAATAAACATCCCTCAAGTTATTTAAGTGATACATGAGCCAAATCAACTAACCCATGTCCGATCATCACGTGAGATAGGGTAGTCATCAGTGGTGAACATCTCTATGTTGATCATATCTACTATATGACTCATGTTCAACCTTTCGCTCTCCAGTGTTCCGAGACCATGTCTGTACATGCTCGGCTCGTCAAGTATAACCCAAGTATTCTGCATGTGCAAAACTATCTTAGACCTGTTGTATGTGAACGTAGAGTCTATCACACCCGATCATCACGTGGTGCTTCGAAACGACAAACTTTGGCAACGGTGCATACTCGGGGAGAACACTTTTATCTTGAAATTTAGTGAAGCGATCATCTTATAATGCTACCGTTGTTCTAAGCAAAATAAGATGCATAAAGGATAAACATCACATGCAATCAAAATATGTAACATGATATGGCCATCATCATCTTGTGCTTTTGATCTCCATGTCCAAAGCATCATCATGATCTCCATCGTCACCGGCTTGACACCTTGATCTCCATCGTAGTGTCGTCTGCGTCGAGGTCGTCATGCCAACTATTGCTTCTACAACTATCGCCAACGCATAGTGATAAAGTAAAGCAATTACATGGCGCTTGCACTTCAAACAATAAAGAGACAACCCTAAGGTTCCTGCCGGTTGTCGATATTACAAAACATGATCATCTCATACATCAACATATATCACATCATATCTTGACCATATCACATCACAACATGCCCTGCAAAAACAAGTTAGACGTCCTCTACTTTGTTGTTGCAAGTTTTACGTGGCTGCTACGGGCTTCTAGCAAGAACTGTTCTTACCTACGCAAAAACCACAATGGTGTTTCATCAAGTTTGTTGTTTTAATCTTCTTCAAGGATCGGCCGTAGTCAAATTTGATTCAACTAAAGTAGGAGAAACAGACACCCGCCAGCTATCTTTATGCAAAACTAGTTGCATGTCTGTCGGTGGAACCGGTCTCATGTGCGTGGACATGAAAGGTTGGTCCGGGTCACTTCATCCCACAATACCGCCGAATAAAAAAAAGATGTTGGTGTTAAGCAGTATGACTATCACCGCCCACAAGTCTTTGCATTCTACTCATGCATATCATCTACACATAGACCTAGCTCTGATGCCACTGTTGGGAAACGTTGCATAGAAAAAAATCGAACTTCTTTGCGTTCTACTCATGCATATCATCTACGCATAGACCTATCAAGGAGATGCATAGCAACAAGAGGGGGAGAGTGTGTCTACGTACCCTCGTAGACCGTAAGCGGAAGCGTTTGACAACGCGGTTGATGTAGTCGAACTTCTTCGCGTTCCAACCGATCGAGCACCGAACGTACGACACCTCCGCGTTCAGCACACGTTCAGCTCGATGACGTCCTCCGCCTTCTTGATCCAGCAAGACGGCGAGGTAGTGGATGAATTCCGGCAACATGACGGCGTGGTGACGGTGATGGTGAAGCTATCTCCGCAGGGCTTCACCTAAGCACTACAAAAATATGAGCGCGGGTGTAAACGGTGGAGGGGGGCGCCGCACACGGCTAAGACAATGTTGTGTTGTGCTAGGCGCCCCCTCCCACATATATATAGGTGGGGTGGAGGGAGCAGCCAGGAGGCGCCCCCAAGTAGGCCGAATCCTACTTGGGGTCCTCCCCAAAGTGGCGCCCCCCTTTCCTTGTATAAGTGCGGGAGGAAGGAAGGAGGAGGTGGCGCCCCCCCTTCCTTTTTCCCCTGAGGAGGGAAAGGCGGGAGCGGCCACTGACGGTGTCATGGACTAGGGGGTACTCACCACATCGTCACCCGACCAGCTAGATCGGGCCGAGGACCCCCACAGCGGTTCATTCATGGGCCACTTCGGGCAGCCCATGCCGCATACAAGGAGGTTTCCGCAAGACTTGGCGCCCAAGCCAAGGACTCTCCAAAACCCTAGGCCTCCGATGCATATATAAACCGAGGCCAGGCTAGTCAATAGATAATCTAATATTCATTACTACAATCTCGTGGTAGATACATGTACTCTGTACTACACCCATATGAAAACAATCAAAAGCAGCATGTAGGGTATTATCTCTTCGAGAGAGCCCGAAGCTGGGTAAAATCCCGTGTCCATGTTACCATCGCTCCAAGACGCCTAGCTTAGGACCCCTACTACGAGATACGCCGGATATAGAACCGACATTGGTGCTTTCATTGAGAGCCTGCTGGGTGATCGGCATGGATCGATGGGATGATCAGGTGATATTTTTCAGTCACTTTCATGTATATTTTCTCTTTTACGAAATCCTTGCTATCGCATTTTGCTACGTTGTTTGTGGTCAGATCGGAATCCAGAAGGTTTTATGCGGCGGCAGCCATATCCATCGTCCGAGGATACCTTGGATCCGAGTTACCCATAGGCCATTAAGGTCCTGGAAAGCCGCACGTGTAAACAGCAGCCTCGCTGCATGGATCAACGCGAAGATTATAGGGCAATCTGAGCAGCAACACACGCCAGCCGAGGAGATAGCTAGCGTGTTGCCCGTGCCCACGCAGTAGGGCCGTCTGACAAGAGTCCTGATCGGCGGCGGCATGCAGGGAAGTTTCCATCCATCCTCCTTTTTCCTTATTATTCACCTTTTAATTTTGTGTGGAGGGAGGCTACACTTTTTGCGTGGAGGAAGGCTACACTTTTTGCTGGTAGCCTACGTAGTTACGGGTGCACTTCCTACTTAATTATTAATTAAAGTGTGCTAATTGTTTGATTGCTTCGGAAGTTTGTCCACCAATTTAAAATTAAAGAAAGGGAAGAAACAATCTGACTGGCGGCCACTCCTCCACGTGAGGTTGGGAATTGGGACTAGTGATGTTTGTGAAGCATCCAAAGCAGCTAAGTTGTGCATGCTGCCTTAGGTGCAGATTTCGAGGTTCGCTTGATCTCCTTGCAAGCACAGTACCGGTCGTTCCCCTCGGGTTTCAACGGCCTCGCACTACATGCGGAATATCAGGTTGTATTTTTCCTAAATTGCATGTATTATATAGATTTTCACATGGAAGATATTTTGCCGGTTTGCATTATTTTTCCGTGCAGATTTTCGTCGGCCGGTTATAATTCGGTCCACTGTCGGTAGATTGATGCGACAGTCCGGTCGGTCTCAGTCCAGCCAGCTTTGGCGCAGCCCTCCTTCATCCGAAGTTCGATGAACACTGCATCCGCGACTCAGTCTACCATGCAAATTGGAACTACTTCCTGGCCGCATCACGTTGTCATCATCGTCATCGTCTAGTGGACTTTCGACATGCGTTGACGCCTCCACTCTGCGGGGCCGACCTCGGCGCCTAGGACATACTTCTTTAATTATTTATTACTTCGCTTAAGTTAATTAATTAAAAAACCTTTTTTAAAAGGTATATTATTATTATCATTACTTGTTATTACTTTTGTCTGGCACTATTTATGTGCACAGGTGAACCAACTTCGGCTGGTCTGCATCACCATCTCGGCGAACAGACGTCATCGTCCATCCAACAGGCTATATTTCTTAAATTATTTATTTTGCATCGATAAATTGTGCAAAGGGATTCTTTATTTTCCATCTTGCGCTACAGGATAGTGAACTATGGTCATGCTATGCCGCCGCCTCGGCAAACCAACGTCGTCGTCCCGATCAGCATAAATCGGCTCGCGTGATCACCTTGTTGGTCGAATTGCCATACCGACATGTTCAGTTGCCTCGGGGACTCCGGCATCATTGAGAGAGCTCTACCTCATCGAGTGTTTGGCACATAGGCCATACTTCTTTTATTACTCACTTTGCATAAATTATTAGTTATGCAATGATTTTTTTATTTTATTATTATTACTATTATCTCCGGCTTGTACTGTTTTTTATGCACAAGTAAATGATCTGGAATGGGCAGCGCTGTCACCTCGGCGTACCGACGTACCACATCACCTCGGCTAGACCGGGGGCTTCGTCATCGCTTGATGAACCCACGATGGGGACTTCGGTGTCATACTGCCGGTCTGCTACATCGTCTCGGTCGGACTAAGGGTTCCACCTCGCCACATTGGCCGTGCTATTTCGCCACTTCGGAGTGCCGAGCTCTTCACTTCGCCACCTTGGGACCGGCTTAGGGGCTAGGACTTCGTCCCATCGTAAGCTTGGACCGCGTCATCAATACCGAACACATTAACCCGCTAAGTCGCTTTCATGCTAAAAAAATTTCAGTTTTAAATTTTGTTCAGTTTGACCAAACATTATGATTTTTTGGCAAAAAGTTGTATGTGAACTTTCTTGTCAAAACTTTGTTTGTGACACACAAATTCAAATACCCCGTTTACTTGGCGGCTTCCTTTATGAAGCCTTTCCTCTCGCATATGATTATACTTGTATGGCTTCGTTCCTTGTTCGTGTATTACTCCACATTATGCACCATGTTCACTTAAGTGTTCCGCAAGCTGGGTTGCCTTGCTCCTGTGTTTACCCCTACGTTCCTGATTGTTCGGCTAGGGAGTAAAGGGAGCAGCTCTGCGATTATCACGATCGGGTCATCCGAGCTCGGACCTCAGACTGGGTGAAGCCAAAAGCTAGCGCTCTTATTGTTTTCAATCATGGTCGGCACACAACGGAACTCATGAATACAAAAAATCTATTGCACAAGTCTCATAGTAACAATGGGCAACCGAAGAAAGGCATCGGTGGAGGTACTATTTTCTTCGAAGATGCTTCTTACACTTCGTCTGTAATATAGCATAAGTTCCCTGAGCGCGCTTTGTCTGTTACAGCCTTATGGCCTGATTGCCTGGTTATCGGAAACACCGTCGATATTCTCGACAGGTGGAGTACATAACACTTTTCGGCCCTTGACCGAAGAGGGAGAAGCCGACGGTCGGTTAAGACGCGTTTAAAGTTCGGGTGAACACAGATATGATATAAGTACTTCGGTACATACACTCATTGTAGATAAAATTCTTTTACCCAAGTCGCTTGGGGGCTCTTGAATTAGTATGAGCCATTTTTATTAGTCGTTGCACAGTCTTTTTCTACCACTCCTTTCTCGACTCAGGTGTATGATCAATAGCCAGGTAGCCTGGTTTCTCTTTAAAGCCGCTCGCGTTTAGTTCGCTAAACGGTCTGAGAAACACTCCGCCTTCGGGATAGGGAGATTGAAGCCGAGGGATGACCCACTTGAAGTCTAGAGATCAGATGTCTCATGTCAAAGCACGACGAAAGTACAATTTTAAGACCAATTTCATATTGGCACCAAAACAGCTTGATTTAATCTAGACGTAAAGTTTTTTACGCATGTTTGTTGGCCTTTTTTGAGCTTATAACATCTTTCACCTATTTTATGTTTCAGGAAGCGGGACATTCTCTTAGTTGAGGTGTTCGGCGTGAAACTCTTTCCTAAAACTATAGTTTGGCATCTTTCCTGCTGAACTCCACCTTGGTATTGTCAAAACATACATGACAGTTGAACTTGTTCCCGAGGAGGTACGATCCTAGGGTCGGCCATTTTGCCCAACCCAATTCTCGGGGGCTACTGCATTGACAATCCAATGCAGACAATTTAGGTGCAATATAGTTTTCGAGGAGATTATGATCCTCAGGTTGGTCGGCCGCACCCAACCTGAGTCTCGGGGACTTTGCACACCGCTTTTTGTGTCCCGAAGTATCCTGCTGAGCTAGGAGTTGATCCTCAGGCCGATTTTGCGAATCAACCTGAGTCTCAGGGGCTACTGGGATCAGCGGTCTTATGTCATCCTTCAGGTGCATCTCGGGTTTTAGACCGATACACACCTTGAGGGCTACTGGCTATATATATATCGGTAGAGAATAAATTGCACCAATCAAAAATATTGACAAAAAATTGGCCCGCAGTCGGGGTGGTGCACCACCTCGGAAGCAGTCCGGCATAGAGCTCGGGCGCCAGTGGCTGGCTCCCTAGAGGGCATTTCCGGCATTAAGCTCGGCTAAACTCCTTTAACTTTTTTGAATCAAGGTGATCTATGACACCTCGGATATAGTCCGGCGTTGGAGCTTGGACATAGTCCGGCATTGGAGCTTGGACATAGTCCGGCGTTGGAGCTCGGATACAGTCCGGCGTTGGAGCTTGGACATAGTCCAGCGTTGGAGCTTGGACATAGTCCGGCATTGGAGCTCGGATATAGTCCGGCGCAAGAGCTCGGATGCATTTCGGCATTGGAGCTCGGCTGTAACAATACTCTTTGGATACAGTCCGGCGTTGGAGCTCGGATACAATCCGGCGTTGGAGCTCAGAAGCGGTCTGGCGTTGGTGCTCGGCTGCAAAAGATACCTCGAATACAGTCCGACGTTGGAGCTCGGACGCAAGAGGACACTGCCGCCCGGGAACAACTTCAAACCCGAGGTGTGCCATAAAAATAACAAGGCATGGATAAAGGCCGGAAACTTAAAGGGGCTCCTTGGATACCCTATGTGTAAACTCTTCGGATGAACTTCGGCGATCATCAAGATCGAAGATTAGAAGATTTGTTGAACCAGTTTTCAAGACCGACGACCGAAGACAAAGAATAGTTCGGAAGAATCGAGGAGCGTCCCCAACTTGAAGACCGGTTCAGGGGGCTACTGACGGTGTCATGGACTAGGGGGTACTCACCACGTCGTCACCCGACCAGCTGGATCGGGCCGAGGACCCCCACAGCGGTTCATTCATGGGCCACTTCGGGCAGCCCATGCCGCATACAAGGAGGTTTCCGCAAGACTTGGCGCCCAAGCCAAGGACTCTCCAAAACCCTAGGCCTCCGGCGCATATATAAACCGAGGCCAGGCTAGTCAATAGACAATCTAATATTCATTACTACAATCTCGTGGTAGATACATGTACTATGTACTACACCCATATGAAAACAATCAAAAGCAGCATGTAGGGTATTATCTCTTCGAGAGAGCCCGAAGCTGGGTAAAATCCCGTGTACATGTTACCATCGCTCCCGGACGCCTAGCTTAGGACCCCTACTACGAGATACGCCGGATATAGAACCGACAGCCACCCCTTCTCCTTTCCTTCCCCTAGGGTCGTCCAACCAAGGGAAGGGGTGCACCAGCCCCCTTGTGTGCTGGTCTGTCCCCTCCTTTGGCCCATAAGGCCCATACACTTGCCGGGGGTGCCCGGAACCCCTTCCGGTGACCCGATGAGTACCCGGTGCACTCCGAAACACTTCCGTGTCCGAATACTATCGTCCTAAATATCAATCTTTACCTCTCGACCATTTCGAGACTCCTTGTCATGTCCATGATCTCATTCGGGACTATGAACAACATTCGGTCAGCAAATAATATAACTCATATAACACTATATTGTCAACGAACGTTAAACGTACGGACCCTAGGGTTCGAGAACTATGTACACATGACCGAGACACCTCTCCGATCAATAACCAATAGCAGAACCTGGATGCCCATATTGGCTCCTTCATATTCTACGAAGATCTTTATCGGTCGAACCATTATGACAACATATGTAATTCCCTTTGTCTATCGTTATGTTACTTGCCCGAGATTTGATCGTCGGTATCTTCATAGCTAGGTCAATCTCGTTACCGACAAGTCTCTTTACTCGTTCCTTAATACATCATCTTGCAACTAACTCATTAGTCACTTTGCTTACAAGGCTTCTTATGATGTGTATTACCGAGAGGGCCAAGAGATACCTCTCCGATACTCGGAGTGACAAATCCTAATCTCGATCTATGCCAACTCACCAAACACCTTCGGAGATACCTGTAGAGGATCTTTATGATCACCCAGTTATGTTGTGACATTTGATAGCACACAAGGTATTCCTCCGGTATCCGGGAGTTGCATAATCTCATAGTCGAAGGAATATGTATTTGTCATTGAGAAAGCAATAGCAATAAACTGAACGATCAATATGCTAAGCTAACAGATGGGTCTTGTCCAATATGTTGCTATGTCTAAGTGTGTTGCTTTGTTTCCAGGGCTTGTTGAGTTGTGCCCTCAGCATTAACCCCTTTTGGCTACCTTATTTGTGTGCGTGTGTGTGTGAACCTTGTTGGATGTTTGGCTCAGGCAATTTGCTTTATAATATAAAGCGTGGCGAAAGCCTTGTTCGGTAATGATGTGATCCCGTTATCAAATGAAAACACATGTCTATGGTTAGGAAACCTTAACCATCTTTGATCAATGAGCTAGTCTAGTAGAGGCTTACTACGGACACGGTATTTTTTTATGTATCCACACATGTATTTAAGTTTCCGGTCAATACAATTCTAGCATGAATAATAGACCTTTATCATGATTTAGGAAATGTAATAATAAACAATTTATTATTGCCTCTAGGGCATATTTCCATCAAGCGTATGTTAACTCGCTGTGTTATAACGATTAACTTGTGACGATAGTATCTCAAAGTATAATATACAAGTTGGGTCAGTTCAATATGATCGTTCTTCATGTTGGGAACGTTGCATGGAAAACAAAAAATCTCTACGCACACGCAAGATCTATCCATGGAGATGCATAGCTATGAGAGGGGGAGAGCATCTACAAACCCTTGTAGATCGCTAAGCGGAAGCGTTTATCAACGCGGTTGATGTAGTCGTACACCTTGACGATCCGTCCCGATCAAGTACCAAACATACGACACCTCCGCATTCAGCACACGTTCAACTCGATGACATCCTTGCCTTCTCGATCCAGCAAGATAGGCGAAGTAGTAGATGAGTTCCGGCAGCACGACAGCGTGGTGACGGTGGTGGTGAACTAGAGGGAGGAGATTAGAACCACACTGGGCTTCTAATTATGAGGATTAGAGGTAGATAGGGCTAGCTCTAATTAGTCAACTAGGACCAACTAGAGGAGGTTCAAAAACTTGTGTTCTAGGGGCTACCCCTGCTCCTCTATTTATATGTTGAGCCCTGGGGTCGTTACTTGGGGAGAGGGCCTCCCAAAAGTCGGTTTGGAACGCAAAGAAGAGTCCTTCTCGGACTCCAAGGCCAAACGCCACGATTCCTGGAATTTACATAAACGCTAAGGACAACGGCATTTGGCCCAGGGGGTAGACGCCAGGAACCTTGGTGTCTAGTCCCTGCCCTCCGAGAAAACCCCTTTGTGCACTGTCTTAAGGCCTCGTGGGCCTTACCCCTTGGCCCAACCATATCATCCTATATATCAATCTACCTCCGAACCATTCCGGAGCTCCTCGCCATGTCCGTGATCTCATCCGGGACTCCAAACAACATTTGGTTACCAACATACATAACTCATACAATACTATATCATCAAAGAACGTTAAGCGTGCTGACCCTACGGGTTCGAGAATGATGTCGACATGACCGAGACGCTTCTCCAGTCAATAACCAATAGCGGGACCTGGATGCCCATATTGGTTCCTACATATTCTGTGCAGATCTTTATCGGTCGAACCTTTATGACAACATACGTAGTTCCCTTTGTCCGTCGGTATGTTACTTGCCCGAGATTCGATCGTCGGTATCTTCATACCTAGTTCAATCTTGTTATAGGTAAGTCTCTTTACTCGTTCCGTAACATCATCTTGTAACTAACTCCTTAGTCACTTTGCTTGCAAGCTTTTGTGATGTTGTATTACCGAGAGGGCCCAGAGATACCTCTCCGTCACACGGAGTGACAAATCCCAATCTCGATCCATGCCAACTAAACAGACACCTTCGGAGATACCTATAGAGCACATTTATGATCACCCAGTTATGTTGTGACGTTTGATATCACACAAGGTATTCCTCCAGTATCCAGGAGTTGCATGATCTCATGGTCGAAGAAATATGTATTTGACATTAAGAAAGCAGTAGCAATAAACTGAACGATCATATGCTAAGCTAACGGATGGGTCTTGTCCATCACATCATTCTCCTAATGATGTGATCCTGTTATCAAGTGACAAATCATGTCTATGGTTAGGAAACCTTAACCATCTTTTGATCAATGGGCTAGTCTAGTAGAGGCATACTAGGGACATGGTATTTGTTTATGTATCCACACATGTATTTAAGTTTCCGGTCAATAGCATGAATAATAAACCTTTATCATGATAAAGGAAATATAATAATAATCATTTTATTATTGCCTCTAGGGCATATTTTCATCACTTCTAACGTCATACTCTCAAAGTTTTTTTGGGACTATTTTTACACTTAACGATATCCCAAGATCAAAAAGACATGATCACAAACAACACTTGAGCTTATCCTAGTGGCGAGACTAGGAATCAGGTTTTACCATTTATCATTCCACACACGCTTATGGGTTTTCCACGAATCACATAATACATGATCATAACAGTTATTGCATAGAATATAAACTCTTAGTTATGAATGTGGAAATAAATAATACAATATTATTGCCTCTAGGTCATATTTCCAACACTCTTGTGCGCCGAATTGGTGATTCCACTATACATGGTGCGCAAACCTTATAGAGAAAAGACCATTCTTTGTAAATTTCAATGCAACAAAGTCCTACATGCCATTTTGTGACAGTGGGATCGCAAGGATCCTTGATGCATCGATCGCCAAAAAGGTATCTTTGACTAGCTACTCGACCCATCCTCCTGTTGCCGAATCTATCAAATCAGAGACCATGGTCAAAAGATTATTACCTCTTGGTGTAATTACTTTGCCCGAGTGACTGTTTGGAATCCAACAATCCTCCCAAATTTTTATTTGGCTTCCGTCTCCAACACGCCAAATACACCCCGTATTGAAAGTTTGGGGACCTGCAAGGATGCTTTGCCATGTGAACGAGGCACCACTCTTCATTCTTGCATTCAACAATTTATCATCTGGATAATATTTTTCTCTCAAAACTTTTGCACATAATGATTCTGGATTGAATAACAGACGCCATACTTGTTTGGATAGCAAGGCAAGATTGAAGCAATGTGGATCCCGGAATCCTAAACCACCTCCCAACTTGGGTGTACATAGTTTTCACCATGCAAACAAGTGCATTTTCTTATTGTTGACATCATCTCCCCACCAACACCGCGAGATTGCACCCATTACTCCTTTACATTTTTTTGAAAGTTTGAATACAGACATCGCAAAAACTGGTATGGCTTGAGCCACCGCCTAGAGTAGCACTTCTTTTCCCCCTGATGATAAGATTTTCTCCTTCCAACCGCCAATCCTTTTGATCACCTTTCCACTAAGTGCAATTTAAACTTGGTACCCCATTCGGGAGGCTGGCAAATGTTATCCGTGCCAGCCGAATAATGCACCACATGTAGGATGTAATTTCATTGCATAACTATTGACTTTCATGCTTGCATAGGGAATCACAAACCTTAACACGAATATTCTTACTAAAGCACAATTACTCACCAACATGAGTCACATATTACTATCATCATATCTCAAAACTATTACAAAGAATAAAATTTATTTTGTCCAATGATCTTTATGAAAGTTTTTATTATATCCCTCTTGAATATCTATCACTTTGGGACTATTTTCATATATTGCCATTGCTTTTGACAAGCTCAAATAAATTTAAGTGAAGAACATGAGCCTAACGATTTTCATCTCTCAAAATAATATAAGTGAAGCATGAGAGAATTTCTTCAGAACTACTAACTCTCAAATAAATCTAAGTGAAGCATGAGAGTATTTGTCCAAAAATATTAAAGCACACCATGCTCAAAAAGATATAAGTGAAGCACTAGAGCAATTCCATAGCTCAAAAAATTTAAGTGAAGCATATAGAGCAATTCTAACAAATCATAGCATAATTTTGGCTCTCTCAAATAGGTGTGTCCAACAAGGATAATCGTGACAAACTAAAAAAAAATCAAAGACTCATATAATACAAGACACTCCAAGCAAAACTCATGATATGTGACGAATAAAAATATATCTCCAAGTAAAATACCGATGGTTGTTAGTAGAAAGAGGGGATGCCTTCCGGGGCATCCCCAAGCTTAGTTGCTTGTTTCTCCTTGAATATTGCCTTGGGGTGCCATGGGCATCCCCAAGCTTAGGCTCTTTTTCACTCCTTATTCCTTCATCCATCGTGATCTCACCAAAACTTGAAAACTTCAATCACACAAAACTTGACAAAAACCTTCGTGAGATCCGTTAGTATAGTAAAGCAAATCACCACTCTAAGTACTGTTGCAACCCCATTCATATTTTATTATTGCATTATACCTACTGTATTCCAACCTTACTATGGCTTATACCCCCCCCCCCAATATACTCCATAGATTCATCAAAATAAGCACACAATGCAACGAAAATAGAAAAATCTATAGTAATCTGGACTCTAACCATACTTCTGTAGCTCAAAAAATTCTGAAAACTTAGGACAACGTGGGAAATTTGTATATAAATCTTGTGTAAAAAAATTAGAATTTTCGTCGCTTCTGTGATTTTTAAAAAAAATTCTTCTACTGGACGCAAAAGTTTCCTATTTCCAACAAAATCAAATCAACTATCACCCAACATGACCCCAAAGGCTTTACTTGGCACAAACACTAATTAAAACATAAAAACACAATCATAATAGTAGCATAATTGTGCAAACACTCAAGAACATAAAGAAAAAGGAAAAAAATAAAATTTATTCATTGGGTTGCCTCCCAACAAGCGCTATCGTTTTATGCCCCTAGCTAGGCATAAGATTTCAATGATGCTCACATGAAAGATAATAATTGAAATACAAAGAGAGCATCATGAAACATGTCACAAACACATTTAAGTCTAACTCTCTTCCTATGCATAGGAATTTTATAAGATAACAAATTATAAAGATAAGAAGAACCTAGCATATGCAAGGATGGAGAAGGAAACAATAGCAATCTCAACACGAAGAGAGGTAATTTAGTAACATGAACATTTCTACGACCATATTTTCCTCTCTCATAATAATTACATGTAGGATCATAATCAAATTGAACAATATAACTATCATATAAATTTGACAGTACACTCACCATTGATACTTATACATTCTTTAGCACTGCATATATGTTTGTATTCATGACATGTAATCCAGTAGCGTGGTGAAGCTGATGTAGCGATCCAACCTCAAACCGTCGAATCTCTGTGCTTAAGTGTCATCCCTGGATCGGTAATGCTGACACACACAATACTTGAAGGATTTATAACAGAGTAGCAATCACACACTTATTACATCGAAGGTCTCAAAAGAGAACTCATTACAATAAATATGGCTTAAGGCCATCTAAAGGATAACAACGGAAGGCTTGGAAGATAAGGTGAGTCCATCAACTCCAACGGCATAGCTGAGTGCACGACAACGACCTAGCGCACCTTACTCTTCGTCTAAAAAGTCTGCAACATGATATGTTGCAGCCCGGAACGGGGCAGCACATGGAATATGATGGCAATATAACACAGTAGAGCAATGAATAGAATAAATGCTATCACTACATCCATATGTGGCTGGTGGAGGCTCTATGGTTATAATGTTTTGCGAAAAGCCAATTTTTCCCTACATCAAAGGAATATATTTTATTTAACTATCATGGTAGTTGAAACATTGAGAAGGTTCCTCCAACTCAATCCCAATTAAAAGTAATCATTAACAACCCAACAAATTAATTTAGATAGAGTGATGAGATCAAATCAATAATTCAAGTACCATATACTCGAGATGTCCATAACCGGGGACACGGCTAACCATGATTAGTTTGTACACTCTGCAGAGGTTTGCGCACTTTTCCTCACAAGACCCGATCTCCTCCGTTGGATTTCTCGCACTACATGGTGTTTGAGAAACGGATGACCGAGACATAGTCTTTCAGAAACATTAACTCTTTACTCTGGGTGGACAGTTACACCTACTTTCCCCAACATCTGCTAGCCCACCACTGAAAGAGGTCATGCAACCTACTCAACTATGCTAGAGCCCATAATAGCTTGTGGCTGCACATGGAAGTTTCTAGCATGAATAATCTTATGATCTCTTTGAGCCTGGGTGGCAAGCCATAGGATGATCACACGGGTCCTCCGGATATCCTAGGACAACACTGGAATCTCCAGGTGCCCGCAACCAATCCACCCAGATGTGTATTTAAGAAGCCACCTTATGTTAACCATTAATTAACAATCTCACATCTGTCATAGATACACTCAAACCCAATCCATGTCTACTAGCATAGCATGGCAATATAAGCATAGCGCGGAAGTAACTCCCAAGGGTTTGATAATAAAACAGGTAATAGGTTCTACCTCATCATCTACTTCCCAAAACCCACAAGTTAAACATATCCTAATCATGCAATGTTTGAGGATGGTAACTAATGCATAAAAACTGGGTATGAAAAGAGTATGATCAATGTGTTACTTGCCTTGCTGACGATCCGCAAACCCTAGAGACTCATAGTAGCATGCTTTGCACTCCGGAAATTCTATCACAAATAAACAATAGCATAAATAAGCACTCAAGCATAGATGCACGGGTAAAGCTCAAATAAGAAGATCGAATCTGAAAGCTCAACTGAAGAGATTCGATTTGCGAAAAGAATCAATCGAATCGGAGCTACGGAACTGAAACTACGGTCAAAAGAACTTCGAAATCAAATCTGCTTGAAACCAAATTTTAAATTTTCAAAACCTTGTTCAAGTTGATTAAACAGAAAGAGAGGCTCGAGACGAAGATTTTGGCGTTGGTTTCACTGGATTTGGACAAACGGTTGAAAAGTTATGAGGGTTTGAAGATCAGGGGCTAATCTATGATAAAATAATCGCGGATAGATCCCTGGCCGAAAAAATAAAAAATGAAAAGAAAAGACTAACGAACGAACGTTCGCTGTCTGAACCTAACCGGCGAACAACGTCCGTTAAAATGAACGAACGGATGAACGTCCGCTAAACAAATAAACCGTCGAAACGAACCGAACCGATCTAACTAAAAAAATAAACCGATCTAGGGGTTTTAAGAAAACCGAGGTTTTTACCTTAAAACCAAAAAAACGGTGGACGAGATCCGGTGAACGGGCGGCTCCGGCGGGGCTGGCGACGGCGCGGGGCGGCTCGGGCGGCGGGGGTGCGGCGCGGGGAAGCGGTGGCGCGGAGCGGGCGGCGGCGTGACTCGGCGGCGGGGCTCGCAAGGGCAGGCGGCGGCGCGGGCGATGTGGGGATCCAGGAGGGCCCGGGTCTGCTTATAAAGGGGGGCGCGAGGTGGCGGCGAAGCACGGCGGCGTCGGACTCCCTCGAGGAGTCCGGCTCGGGGACGACGATGGCAGCGACGCCGGAGTGGGCCGGCTGGGCTTCGGCCAAGTCGGTCCGAAACTTAAAAAAATAGATTCCGCCGAGAAAAATCCTAATAAAGTAAAAAAATAAAAATCTAAAAATGCCAAAACAAATTTTCACCGTCTAAATAAAATATTTAAAACATGATGAACATTTTCTGAGCCTAAATGCAATTTTTGAAAAATGCATTTTTTCTAATTCAAATAAATAGCGATAATATCCAAATAACATTATTTATTTGATTTTAATATTTTTCCTCCAATATTTCATTATTTTGGAGAAGTCATATTATCTCCTCTCATGTATTTTTATTATGAAATATTTTTGGAGAGAAAAATAATTAAAACCAAAATGATCCCTGTTTCAATATTTGAGAAAATTCAAATATGAAAATAATAAAATCCCCAGCTCTCTCCGTGGGTCCTTGAGTTGCTTAGGATTTTTAGGATCACACCCAAAATGCAAATAAAATATGATATGCATATGATGACCTATGTATAACATTCCAAATTGAAAATTTGGGATGTTACAGCTGACCACTCCTGCACAATGCCATTTCTTGCCATGTCTTCACTATGAACAATGTTAATGCAATTTTAAACCAGGTCTCTTTATTTGCCACTACGAAATGGGATGAATCGACAACACTGATGCGTATACGTGCAAAGCTTGTTATCTGTCTGCTTTTTCCCTTTCAGGGTGATATCACTGACACCAAGAAGAACTGCCACAATGATAGTCACACGAACCCATTGCTTGTCCCTCTAACATATATTGGAGGGGAAGAAGACAACACATCTTGGGGATAGCGATACAACGCCAAAGTCATGTCTTGATTTAGTGTCGAAGGTACTCACTAATAACAGTGACACAAGCTCGATGAAGTCGCCGCCTAAATCTATTCGACTTCTTCAGTCTTAGATTCAAGAAGAACAACATGCTTCAACTCAATTTCTAATGGAACTCCCATCTCTATGCAAAATTAACCAGAAGTACAAGACGTCTATTGATGCTATGCAACTAGAGTTGGAGGATATAAGCATCAAACAAGCACAATCTCATCAGCTTGTTCGGCTGCTTGCACTGCATCTCTGAGGCAGGGCTAACTGATGTCGCTTGAAACAGTGTCGGCATTTCCCCAAAGAGGAAGGGATGATGCAGTACAACTACGGTAGGTATTTCCCTCAGTTGTGAAACCAAGGTATCAATCTAGTAGGAGAACCAAGCAACAGTATGTAAACGGTACCTGCACATAAAGAACAAATACTTGCAACCCGACACGTAAGAGGGGTTGTCAATCCCTCCACGGTAAAAAGATAGATAGATTTGTGGTAGATTGGATAAATAGCTCTCGATAAAACATGAAATAAAAATAAGTAATAAAAAGTGTAGCAAGGTATTTTTGGTTTTTTGGAATAATAGATCTGAAAATAAAAGCGAATAAAAATAGATCCCAAGGCAAATATGATAAAGAATAGACCGGGAGGCATAGATTTCACTAGTGGCTTCTCTCGAGAAATAGCACACGATGTGTCATGGAATTGTCACGGCAGATCTCCACGTGCAAGGACTTAGTCGTGCAGCCATCGCAGCTAGGAAGCTTAAAGGGGTTAAACGGGACAAAGGACACAAGGATTATACTGGTTCGGCCCCTTACGTTGAAGGTAAAAGCCTACTCCAGTTGAGGTGGAATTACTTAGGGTTTCAATGACCAGGAGCTAAACCGCCCTGCCTGGCTATCGATCTGATCTTACTTGTCCTGAACCGCTGCCGGGTCATCCCTTTATATAGAAAGGTTAATGCCCCGCGGCTCTCAGAGTCCCGGCCGGCTCATAAACTGTGTCCGGCTTGCACTCTTAACTATTCTTGCCTTACACTACAAGTCATGCCACAACGGCGGTTTACCACTACGGGCTTTAAGTCGCCTCTGGGCCTTAGACCTATTACTAAACCGCCATCCTTAACCTGTCCTTGGGCTTCTGAATGAAGAGCTGTCGCAACATAACCCGGCCCATCTTGGGCGGGTTACACCAGTATCTATATCCTCAACATTAGGCCCCAGATTGATTTGAACCGGTTCATGTCCATCTTCAATACCTTAAGAGAAAATCTTCCGACTTCTGTTTGCGCGAAGGTTATAACCCGCCATGATGTCATCCTCTGGATTCTTGGTAACCCGCCGTGACGTCATCCGCCATTAATGCACGTTCTGCCCAACGTATCTCAATGGATCCTTATCTTTAATAATTATCCCGAAAATCGAGGCACCTCTATAGCTGGATAATCATGTCTTCAGCCTCCTCGTTTCTCGCGCCCACTCATCAGCCGTCCCTTATAAATAGGCCCGACCGGGTCCTCTCTCACTCTTCCCTTTCCGTCGTCTTCCTCCTCTCAACACCTCAGAGCCCGAGCTCCGCCGCCGCCGCCGCGCCTCTCGTCTTCCTCAGCCTCGGCCGCTGCATCAACCTGAGCTAGTCCAGAGAACGGCGGCGACTCTCCGTAGTGAACCTGCAACTGTAAGTCCTCTTCTTCTCAAACATCAGATCCGCATTAGGGTTCCGTGTTCCTCCCTGTTCTTCGTAGTTCATCTCTGTTCTTTTATAGTTCTTCCACCGCGACTTCTTTTGATTTGAAAAACAGTACAGAACTCCTGCGGTAGTGGTTTCACACCCATTTCCAATACTAGCAGATCCCTTTTGCTTGCAAAAAAGACCTCATTAGGACTTATGAACTTCTCTGTGCCAGTTTTTAGGTCTAGAAAATTTTCCTTTATGGACGATCGTTTGATCCAAAATAATTACTGCAACCTGTGAAACTTGTTTGCGCAACACTTAGGCAAAAATTGCATCTGTTAGCTATGGCGGCTCATATCACCGGCTTAAAAAAGGCGATGCTTCATGAATATTCCGGGTCATCCATAACAGAGTCAAATAACTTAATTGCTCACGATACCCATAGCGGCTTAAATATCCTGACACAATTGGCCATATATCATTAGGCCCCTTCATAAGCCGCCACCTTAAATACTGAACCGAAATTTTCCTCCGGCTTAAATTTGAACCGGAAATTTTATTTTGTCATAGGCTTCCATCCTTCACAATGCCGCTCAAGGCTCCCAAGGCGCCCATTACATGCAACTGGGTTAGATCCAACGTTACTGATAGCACCTTAGCTGACTTCGTGAAAACGGGTTACCTACCCAAGAAAGAGGTCATGTCCTATTGTGCTCCTGACCCGTCCGAAGAGAGACCTCAACCCAAGGACGGAGAGGTTGTCATATTTGCTGATCACATGAGCCGGGGCTTTGCTCCTCCCGGCTCAAAATTCTTCAGAGATGTTCTGCACTTTTTCGACCTGCGACCTCAAGACATTGGAACCAATTCCGTGTCAAACATTTGTAACTTCCAAGTGTTCTGTGAGGTGTACCTTGGAGAAGAGCCCAGCTTACTACTCTTTAGAGAGCTATTCTATCTGAACCGCCAAAATGAATGTGCCAATGGGCCCAGCCTGGAGCTCGGTGGAATCTCAATCCAACGACGGAGAGATTGTCTCTTTCCTTATGCTGAGCCGCCAAGCCACCCGAAGGACTGGAACCAGACATGGTTCTACTGCCAGGACACTTCTCCGGCTGATGAGAATCCACTTCCCAGCTTTCGCGCCCTGCGTCTGGAATCAAATCACCCCTTGCCAGATAAACTATCTCAAGCTGAACGTCAGCCACTTACTCCCACCATTAACAAGATCAGATTTCTTCTGGGGAACGGCCTGAATGGCATTGATCTGGTCCGGGTCCGGATTGCTTGGCGGGTGATTCCTTTAAGCCGCCGCCCTGGCTTAATGTGCGATTATACGGGCCGGAAGGATGATCCTCTTCGGCACAGTCCCAATGACTTACCTGAGGACGTCATTGATGACATGACCAAGTCTCTTCTGAACGAGAGCCTGGCATATTGCGGGAGAACAGGCTTAAGTCCTTTCTGCAAGGCTAACCCAGCCCCAGCGGTAAACTATTGACCTGAACACCTCACCTTCCATTTTAACGATTTCGTCTTAACTTCAGCATACATTAGCCCCCAAGTGCCAAGTTTCTTTGCTTGCAAAGTGCTTGGGACTTAATGTTGCATTATAATCACCCTATATGTAACTCAGAATTTGTACAGGCCGCCTGTAAGAAATTTGAATCGGAAATCTCTGATCTAAAGAACCGCCTGAAGACTCAGGAAAGTGAAACCCAAAAGGCCAACTCCAAATTTGAATTCAGTGTATCTGCACAAGAGAAACTGAAGAAAAAGTTTGAAGCAGAAAGAAAAGCCTGGGCGGATGAAAAAACTGCTTTACTCAGCCGGGCCGAACAAGCGGAAGCCACTCTTACTGAAAGAACCGCCGAGCTATCCGGCTTAAAACGCCATGTATCTCAGATGGTCTCCGCAATCTTTGGTAAGTTACTCTGTAAGTTTCTAACTAGTTTACATCGTTCATTTCCCATAAGTATCTCAATTGCCATCAGCTCACCTAACTTTGTAATGCAGGTCCCAGGAGTTCCAATCTCAATCAGAACGTGCTGACCAAGCTGAAGGCGGTTTATACCTTGGTAGAACAACTTTACACCGGGTCACAACGTGCCTTAGCCGTTGTGGCTCTGTCAAACGAAGTTCCCACTCATCTGGCAGATGTACTCAGGCGGCTTGCCGTGCTTCCTCAACGCTTCCAAGAGTTAAGACGAGCTTCTGCAAGAGCCGGAGCCATAGCCGCTCTAAGCCGGGCCAAGGCGTTTCTACCGGAGCTAGACCCGGCCGACATCGCCCGTGGGTATCCTAGCTTGAAGGAAGATGGCACTCCCTTTGACCAGAAAGACTTCACCGCTTTTGTGAAGAGCGTACGCCCGGTGGCCACTTTGATTGGTAATGATACAGACCTTACCAAATATCAACCGGGCTATGACGCGGAGAATCAGAGGATCCCAACACCTCGTTATGAAGCAGTCAGCCTGATTCCTCCGACTCGTAAGCATACCTTCGCCCCTGAAGTTGACCCGGCCGGGTTAATTGATGATGAAGCTCAATTTGAAGCCTTGAGTGGCATTGACTGGAAATCATCAACCTTCCAGGACATGGAAACGGCCGGAGGAGCGGAGAGGGATGAGCCGGAAGCTTCAGCCCAACAAGCACCTTTGATTTCTTAGGCGGCTCATGGTTATGTCTCAAAAACAATGCCTCACCTTTTGGACTCGGGGAGTCCTGTAATAGAGTAGGACGAACACTTAATTTTGCAGTGCCATCGTGCACGTGTGTAGCGCTTAACTATATTTAAACTGCCCTTTTATATTCTTCCGGGTTATGTTTGATCCTCTGCTTTCCTTAAGTTTAAAGAGCTATCTTTAATTGTCCTACATAGAAAACAAATCACAAGTCTCTAGGCGGCTTACCGCATGGAGAGTCATATACTTTACATATAACCCGGAATATGAATCAAAGTCATAATAAACCGGCTCTCAATTATATCTTCGAGATAACCATAACATCATACCTGCGAGCCTTCAAGTACACTTCCGGTTTATGTAACCCGAATAATGAGGTTGAGAACTCAACTCCGGTTCACCAGCACATATAATGCTTATTATGTGCTATTAACATTATTAATCAAGGTTAAGCCGGTGGAATAAGAACCACCCTTGAATACTTTTGATATCATCAAAAGAACTGGTTTGCAAACCAAGAGATCTCAAAAAATTAGGGGCTTCTGATTCGAATACGACCAGAGAGCCGTCCCAAAGGGGTTAAGCTAAGATTTGAATGCGATCATATAGCCCCCAGTGGCTTTGGCGTTGCCGATCAAGAGGGTACCGATAGCTATGTTCTCTTTGGTTCGAATACGACCTATGTTTGAACAGGAAGCCCCCAAATGACTTTGAGAGTTGTTTAACGACGCTGATTCGAATACGATCCACGTCGGTTCCCAAAGGAGGTTGAGCTATGATTCAAATATGATCAAGAAAAACTCCCCAATGAGCTCGGCAATATGCCAATCAAGTGGGTATCGACAGCTATGTTCTCTTTGGTTCGAATACGACCTATGTTTGAACAGGAAGCCCCCAAGTGATCATATTTTTAATGGCTAGATTCGAATACGATCATAAGCCGGATCAACCTCCAAGTGACCATGTAATATTACAATGAAAATAACAATGATACATTTACCTTTGGAGGAAAAAAGGACAGAGGTCCTGCTTTATTATTTATCACAATATATACATGGCTATAGAAATATGTACATTATGAGAGCCGGTGGCTCAAGTGTAATAAGGCCGAAGCTGAGCTATGTTCCACGGCCGGCGGGTCTCCTCCTCCGACTTACGTGAATCTTTGTGCTCCCGAACATCGATAAGGTAGTATGACCCGTTGTGCAAGTTCTTGCTGACCACAAAGGGCCCTTCCAAAGGTGGGGATAGTTTGTGTGCATCTGTTTGATCCTGGATGAGCCGGAGCACCAAATCACCTTCCTGAAAGGTCCTGGACTTAACCCGGCGGCTGTGATAGCGGCGCAGGTCTTGTTGGTAAATCACCGAGCGAGCTGCTGCTACGTCACGTTGTTCGTCCAACAAGTCAAGAGCATCTTGATGCGCCTGCTCATTATCCGCCTCGACATAAGCCGCCACTCGAGGCGAGTCATGACGGATGTCGCTAGGGAGGACCGCCTCAGCTCCGTAAACCATGAAGAAAGGTGTGTAACCCGTAGACCTGTTAGGAGTAGTATTGATGCTCCATAATACGGAAGGTAACTCCTCCACCCAACAACCCGGCGTCCGTTGCAAAGGGACCAACAGCCGGGGCTTGATGCCCTTCAAGATTTCCTGATTGGCTCTCTCAGCTTGACCACTGGATTAAGGGTGAGCCACTGATGAAACATCAAGCTGAATATGCTCTCGTTGACAAAAATCCGCCATGGCGCCCTTAGATAGATTGGTACCATTGTCAGTTATAATGCTGTGTGGAAAACCAAAGCGAAATATCACCTTTTTCATGAACTGAACCGCCGTGGCTGCGTCACACTTACTAACTGGCTCTGCCTCAACCCACTTTGTGAACTTGTCAACCGCCACCAAGAGGTGGGTCTTCTTATCTTTGGACCTTTTGAAAGGCCCAACCATATCAAGCCCCCAGACTGCAAACGGCCAAGTGATTGGAATCATCCTCAACTCTTGAGCCGGCACGTGAGCCCGTCTTGAGAACTTCTGACAACAGTCACATTTACTGACCAAGTCCTCTGCATCAGCGTGAGCCGTCAGCCAATAAAAACCATGACGAAAAGCCTTGGCCACAAGGGATTTTGAGCCGGCATGATGGCCACAATCCCCCTCATGAATCTCACGTAAAATTTCTTGACCTTCCTCATAGGAAACACAACGCTGAAAAACTCCAGTGACACTGTGATGATGCAGCTCGCCATTGACAATTATCATTGACTTAGACCGCCGGGTTATTTGTCTGGCCAAAGTTTCATCCTCAGGCAATTCTCCCCGGGTCATATAAGCCAAGTATGACACTGTCCAATCTGGGATAACGTGGAGAGCCGCCACCAACTGTGCTTCTGGGTCAGGAACAGCCAAGTCTTCCTCTGTAGGTAACTTGACAGAAGGGTTATGCAGAGTATCCAAGAAAGTATTAGGCGGCACCGGCTTTCGCTGAGAGCCTAACCGGCTTAATGCATCAGCCGCCGCGTTCTTTCTGCGATCGATGTGCTCTACTTGGTAACCCTGAAAATGTCCAGCAATGGCATCAACTTCGCGGTGATAAGCCGCCATGAGGGGGTCCTTGGAATCCCACTTGCCTGATACTTGTTGGGCCACCAAATCTGAGGCGCCAAAGCACCTTACCCGGCTTAAGCTCATCTCCTTAGCCATCCGAAGACCATGGAGCAAGGCCTCGTACTCAGCTGCATTGTTAGTACAGGGAAACATCAACCGTAGTACATAACAAAACTTGTCACCTCGGGGGGAAGCTAACACAACTCCAGCCCTCGAGCCCTCCAATTTCCTGGATCCATCAAAGTGAATAGTCCAGTATGTATTATCCGGTTTCTCTTCAGGCACCTGCAGCTCTGTCCAATCGTTGATGAAATCCACCAATGCTTGAGATTTGATAGCAGTGCATGGCACGTACTTTAGACCATGAGGCCCGAGTTCTATGGCCCACTTAGCAACTCTTCCTGTGGCTTCTCTGTTTTGGATGATATCTCCTAGGGGAGCAGAACTAACCACAGTGATAGGGTGGCCTTGGAAATAATGCTTAAGCTTCCGGCTTGCCATGAACACCCCATAAACAAGCTTCTGCCAATGTGGATACCATTGCTTAGACTCAATAAGTACTTCACTGACGTAGTAAACCGGCCGCTGAACTGGATGTTCCTTACCCGCCTCCTTACGCTCCACCACCACAGCCACACTGACGGCTCGTGTGTTAGCGGCTACAAACAACATTAAGGGCTCCTTATTGATAGGAGCAAGGACTGGCGGCTCAGCTAGCTGTCTTTTCAAATCCTCAAAAGCAGCATTAGCAGCGTCATTCCAGACAAAATCATCTGTTTTCTTCATCATCTGATATAGTGGCATGGCTTTTTCGCCCAACCGGCTTATAAACCGACTCAAAGCAGCGATGCGACCCGCCAGACGCTGGACGTCATTTATGCATGCCGGCTTAGCCAGAGAGGTGATTGCCTTGATCTTCTCCGGGTTAGCTTCGATGCCTCTGTGAGAAACCAGAAAACCCAAGAGCTTGCCTGTAGGAACACCAAAAACACACTTGGCCAGATTAAGCATCATCTTGTAGACCCGGAGATTATCAAAGGTCTCTTTCAGATCATCTACCAAGGTTTCCTTCTCTCTGGATTTTACCACAATATCATCCACATAAGCATGAACGTTGCGCCCAATCTGATTGTGGAGACAATTCTGCACGCACCGCTGGTAAGTCGCCTGTGCACTCTTGAGCCCAAAAGGCATAGACACATAACAGAAGGCTCCAAAGGGAGTGATGAACGCCGTCTTCTCTTGGTCCTTAACTGCCATTTTGATCTGATGGTATCCAGAGTAAGCATCCAAAAAACTCAAACGCTCACAACCTGCCGTAGCATCAATAATTTGATCAATACGGGGGAGAGCAAAAGGATCAGCCGGACAAGCCTTGTTTAAATCCGTATAGTCCACACACATACGCCAGGTGCCATTCTTCTTGAGCACAAGCATCGGGTTAGCTAACCATTCTGGATGAAAGACTTCAACGATAAACCCGGCCGCCAAGAGCCGGGCTACTTCCTCACCAATGGCTTTCCGCCTCTCCTCATTAAACCGCCGGAGGAATTGCCTGACTAGCTTAAATTTCGGATCAATATTGAGAGTGTGCTCAGCGAGTTCTCTTGGTACACTCGGCATGTCAGAAGGTTTCCATGCAAAGATGTCCCTGTTCTCACGGATGAACTCGATGAGCGCGCCTTCCTATTTTGGATCCAGATTGGCACTGATGCTGAACTGCTTAGATGAGTCACCTGGAACAAAGTCAACAAGTTTAGTCTCATCGGCCGACTTAAATTTCATTACCGGCTCATGCTCCGTGGTTGGCTTTTTCAAAGACGTCATATCTGCCGGGTCAACATTATCCTTGTAAAACTTCAACTCCTCTGTTGCACAAACAGATTCAGCGTAAGCAGCGTCACCTTCCTCACACTCCAAGGCTATCTTTCGGCTGCCATGAACCATAATGGTCCCATTGTGACCCGGCATCTTGAGCTGCAAATACACATAACACGGCCGTGCCATAAACTTGGCGTAAGCCGGCCGCCCAAATAAAGCATGTACGGGCTTCTTATTTTAACCACCTCAAAAGTCAGTTTTTCCGCCCTGTAGTTGTACTCATCTCCAAAGGCTACTTCCAGCTCGATCTTACCGACTGGATACGCCGACTTACCGGGCACCACCCCATGGAAAACAGTGTTGGACTGGCTGAGGTTTTTATCAGTTAATCCCATACGACGGAAGGTCTCATAATAGGGATGTTGATGCTACTGCCTCCGTCCATGAGCACTTTAGTGAATTTGTACCCCCCAACCTGAGGAGCCACCACCAAGGCCAGGTGACCCGGATTATCAACCCGGGGAGGGTGATCTTCCCTACTCCATACAATAGGCTGCTCAGACCGTCTTAAATAGCATGGAGGCCGGCTCAACAGCATTTACAGCCCTCTTATGAAGCTTCTGGTCTCGCTTGCACAGACTGGTAGTAAACACATGATACTGTCCACCATTGAGTTGCTTTGGATTGGTCTGGTATCCCCCCTGCTACTGCTGCTGATTACCCTGGCCAGATTGTTGATTAAATCCTCCTTGAAATTCTGAGAATTGGAATTAGAGCCGCCGCCCGGGCCATGAAAGCCGCCCGCGCCGGAGCCGCCGCCCTGCCTATTGTTGCCATTAAAAGCGTTGGAATTTCTGAAGGATTTCATGATTGCGCAGTCTTTCCATAGATGAGTGGCCGGCTTCTCCCTAGAGCCATGCCTTGGACAGGGCTCATTCAACAATTGCTCAAGCGTCGGGCCTGACCCGCCGGCTCGGGGAGGTGGTCTCCCCTTACGTCGGTGGTTGTTACCCTGCGCATTGGTGTTGGCCACAAACTCCATACTGCCATCAGCCTTACGTTTGTTACCTCCCTGGTTCGCCAGGTTATGCTGAGGGCCCTTGCCGTTGCCATTCTTCTTTCCCTTCCCTGTCCTTTCATCATCAGACGGGATCCTTGGTACTATCAGAGTCGGCGTACTTGACCAGAGCCGCCATCAGCGTACCCATATCATTGCAATCGCGCTTGAGCCGCCCGAGCTTCATCTTCAGGGGCGCAAAACGACAATTTTGCTCCAACATTAAGACTGCAGAGCCGGCATCCATCTTATCAGATGAATGTATTATCTCTTTGACCCGGCGAACCCAATGGGTTGTAGACTCGCCCTCTTGCTGCTTGCAATTAGTCAAATCCATAATTGACATAGATTGCCTACATGTATCTTTGAAGTTTTGGATGAACCGGGCTTTTAGCTCTTCCCATGACCCGATAGAATTAGGCGGCAGTCCTTTCAACCAAGTGCGGGCAGTCCCATCCAACATCATGGTGAAGTATTTGGCCACTGCCGCTTCGCTGACCTCCAGCAACTCCATAGCCATCTCGTAGCTCTCGATCCATGCTCCGGGTTGTAAATCAGCCGTGTAATTAGGTACCTTCCTAGGTCCTTTGAAATCCTTGGGCAGACGTTCATTACGGAGAGCCGGCACCAGACAAGGGACACCTCCGGTCCTCGTAGGTACGCCCGCCTCGATAGAAGCCGTCCGATAAACCGGGAGGGGCTGGTAAGTTGTCAGCTGAGCCGCCTGCTCCGCCTCTTGTCGTGCTCTGTCTTGGTCTACCGCGTTAAAGGCTCCATTATGTGCCGGGCCGTGGCCAGCTGGCAAGTCACGGCGCCGGACGTTGCTTGAGCCGGTCGCTGAAACCATGTGTCTGCTATAACTTTGGCTCCGGTTTGGATGAGGGGTTGAATGAATCCTGTCCCGGCTATATGAATATGCCTCCTGTTGCGCCAGAGCCGTTTGAAGAAGTTCTCTGACCCGGCGGGTTTCGACCGCCGTCGGAGAGTCGCCCTCGACTGGGAGAGCCGCCAGTCGCGCCGCTGCGGCGATCATGTTTTCCAACGGGTTGGCATAATGACCCGATGGTATAGGCACGTATTGAGGCGGGGCAGTGTTCACACGGGGAGGCCCCATCACTTGTGGTTGAATCGGCGTTCCAGCCCCGGGTGCCGTGATTTCTGGCTGGTTACTGGGCCCTGCACCAGGCGTGTTGAAGAGATTTCGAGGATCGTAAACCGGAGGGAGTCGAGATTGAGCCTTCTGATGTCTCCTTCTCATGATCTCACTGGATGCGTTCTGATCCATCGTGAGCCGGAAAGACTACGCCTGAATCAGCTGAGTCTGGGCGTCGAGAGCCGCCCGTTCTGCAGCCATCCTGATCCCTTCCGCTGACAGATCTTCCTTGGGTCTCGCTATATCCAGCTTTAACTGTGCCACCTCCGCATCATGTTGAGCTTGATCCGCTGGGACGACCGTAGCGGTTAACAGGGTCGTCATCTTATCCGTGAGATCCATCAGCACCTAAGCCGGCGAGTGCACAGGGCCTCCTGCCCCAGCGGCGGAGCTTTGAACAGGTTGTGTGCCGGCCATGAAGATTCCGACCCGGCTTGATGGCTCAAAGGGGTCCGGAATACTGTCGCCATCGGAACAACCCCTGAGCCTGCCATCTTGAAGTTGATATAACGAGTCGGTCTCACCTGTAGACGACTCACCATCAGAGCGGGTGGCCGTCTCCTCGCCAGATCCAGATCCTTCAGAGAGTTCTCCATGGACACATCCCACGAAAGCACGCTTCAAGGCCGGCAGAGTCCGGGCGGGTCTTGCACGCTGAGCCGTATCGACGGGGTCGGTGCAGATGTCCGGCTCAGGGCCCGGCTCGCCAATCTTGCCAATGAAAACGTGGATTCCGCCGAAGGGGACCCGGTACCCATACTCAATTGAGCCGGCGTCGGGGCCCCAGCCTGCGTCGTCGATGTAGAGCTTGCCGCGACGACTTCTGGTCATCCGGCCCACAGCGTATCCCTTGAGCCCTTCGAAGCTGCCCTTCAAGAACTCAAATCCAACGTGCGCTGGCCCCACGGTGGGCGCCAACTGTCGTGGAATTGTCACGGCAGATGTCCTCGTGCAAGGACTTAGTCGTGCAGCCATCGCAGCTAGGAAGCTTAAAGGGGTTAAATGGGACAAAGGACACGAGGATTATACTGGTTCGGCCCCTTACGTTGAAGGTAAAAGCCTACTCCAGTTGAGGTGGAATTACTTAGGGTTTCGATGACCAGGAGCTAAACCGCCCTGCCTAGCTATCGATCTGATCTTACTTGTCCTGAACCGCCGCCGGGTCGTCCCTTTATATAGAAAGGTTAACGCCCCGCGGCTCTCAGAGTCCCGGCCGGCTCATAAACTGTGTCCGGCTTGCACTCTTAACTATTCTTGCCTTACACTACAAGTCATGCCACAACGGCGGTTTACCACTACGGGCCTTAAGTCGCCTCTGGGCCTTAGACCTATTACTAAACCGCCATCCTTAACCTGTCCTTGGGCTTCTGAGTGAAGAGCTGTCGCAACGTAACCCGGCCCATCTCGGGCGGGTTACACCAGTATCTATATCCTCAACACGATGGGTAAACAAATTACTGTTGGGCAATTGATAGAAGATCGAATAATTATGATGATATCCAAGGCAATGATCAATATATAGGTATCACGTCCAAGACTAGTAGACCGACTCGTGCCTGCCTCTACTACTATTACTCCACACATCGACCACTATCCAGCATGCATCGAGTGTGCTAATTTCATGGAGAAACGGGGTAATGCAGTAAGAACGATGGCATGATGTAGACGAGATCTATTCATGTAGGAATAGCCCCCATCTTTTTACCCTTAATAGCAACGATACATGCATGTCTTGCAGCCCCTTCTGTCACTGGGAAAGAACACCACAAGATCGAACCCATCACAAAACACCTCTTCCCATAGCAAGAAAAATCGATCTAATTGTCCTAACTAAACCAAATATTCGAAGAAGAAATGCGAGGCTATAAATAATCATGCATATAAGAGATCAAAGAAGACTCAAATAATATTCATGGATATAGATCTGATCATAAACTCAAAGTTCATCGGATTCCAACAAACACATCGCAAAAGGAGTTATATCAAATAGATCTCCAAGAGACCATTGTATTGAGAATCAAAAAAAGAGAGAAAGTCATCTAGCTACTGCCTACAGACCCTTAGGTCTATGGTGGACTACTCACACATCATCGGAGAGGCACCAATGAGGATGATGTACCCCTCCATGATGGTGTTAGATTGGATCTCGTGGTTCTGGAACTTGCGACGGCTGGAATTGTGTTTCGTCGACTCCCCTAGGGTTTATGGAATATTTGGGAATTTATAGGGCGAAGAGGTGGTGCAGGGGGGCTACGTGGGGGGCACAACCCCCCTGGGCGCGCCCTGGTGGGTTGTGCTCCCCACGGGCCTCCCCTCTGGTACTTTCTTGGCCCACAAGGTGTCTTCTGGTCCAGAAAAAATCTCCAAAAAGTTTCGTTGCGTTTGGACTCCGTTTGGTACTGATATTCTGCGAAGTAAAAAAAAAGCAAAAAAACAGCAATTGACACTGGGCACTGTGTCAATAGGTTAGTCCAAAAAATGATATAAAGTTGCTATAAATTGATCATAACACATCCAAGAATGATAATATAATAGTATGCACCAATCAAAAATTATAGATACGTTGGAGACGTAACACTAACCTTTCTTGAACTATGTTGAAGTGCTGTCGGTTCTGTATATTATTTTTGGCGGTGTGTTTATTTGCACTGGTGGCGACCTTTGATGCCCAGTGTATGTAATTTGTTGTCTGGTTGCGCTTTATTATCGCCGGCGGCGAAATTTTATGGCCAATGCATGTAATATGCAGTAATTTGTTTATTGTATAGTCTAGACTTATTCTTCGTCATGATATTGATTTATTTTCTGTATATGTTGTTGTCACTCTGTAAAAAGGCCGAAGCGTGGATAGAGCGCATTGGTCCTGAACGTTCGACTTATATAAAAAATACGATACTAAAACTGGTCGGCCCGCCAATCGCTTTAAATGGGCCGAAATGTGGTCCTACAATCATGTCGGGCCAATAGCAAGCCTAGACATAAACTCACCAACTATTAGTTTCAGGCCTATAACAGGCCGAGTAAACCAGTTCCTAAGTTGGGCCAGAAAATAAAATTGGCTTTTAACAGTCTGAAAAGTAGATTGGGCCTAAATTATGACGTCTGACCATGATTGGCCCAACCACAAGGCGGGGCGTTAACAGGCCAAAATATGTGTCGGGCCACAGTTGGCCCAATAACATGATGGGTTGTAAGAAGGCCGGATGCGAAGCGGGCCATAATTAGGCCCAGTTATATCACAGGCCTTAAACGGACCAATAGTCAGGTTAGGCAAAAATGTATCCATGAAGATTATGGGTCGTTAAAAGGCTGAAAGTCACTTCGGACCAGAAATGGGCCCACATGCAGCACGAGCCTTAAATGGCCGAAAGTGGAACCGGGCCGACAACGACCCATATGTACCAAGGCCCACGAACAGTCCGAAAGTAATATCGGGTCAAACTATTACATGGGCCTTCAAGAGGTCGTAGTTCAAATCGGGCCTCCAGTTGGCCCAAAAGCGAAGTGGCTGTTAACAGGCCAGATCTTATATGAGCCGTAATTTGGCCCAAAATATGTCAAGCAGTTAACAGGACGGATCTAATATAGGCCGTCATTTGGCCCTAAACATGGCAAACTATGAATGGGCCGTCATTTAGCCCAAAACGTGGCAGACTTCTAACGGGCTTGATCTGATGTGGGCCGTAATTTGGCCCAAATTGTGGCAGGCAGTTAACAAGCTGACGCACGTGTGTTTGACAATATCTCGTGGGCCTTTAGCTGGGCCGACCTTTTTAACCTAAACGGACCATTGATGGGCTGTGCCCCGTGTCGACGTACCATAGGCGCCTCCTGTCAAGTGGAGGTTGACATCTGTCCCAACGCGGAGCTCACATGTGGTTCCTTCGGCCAATGCAAATTTTACACGTGAAAAATCGCCATCGTTCGTGGCTATTAACGGGTTATCAGATCCAAAACCGGACCCGATAGCTGAACGATGACTCTTTATGGTGGATGCCACGTGTCAGTTACCCTTAACGAAAGCACTTCCATGATGTGCTATTTATCGTCATGGAAGTGTACACTTCCATGACGATAATTTGAGTATTTTCATGGAACAATTTTACGATAGCACAAGTATGACTATCTTGATTCTATCAAAAAGTTATCATGGATATACATGCATGACAGAAAATATGATCTACTGTGACAAACACGCATCTAAATGAAAGTGTTTTTTTAGTGCATGTCATTTTGTGACAGTGGGATCGCAAGGATCCTTGATGCATCGATCACCAAAAAGGTATCTTTGACTATACTTGTCCCATCCTTTTGTTGCCGAATCAATCAAATGAGAGACCATGGTCAAAAGAATACCTCTTGGTGTAATTACTTTGCCTGAGTGACTGTTTGGAATTCAACAATCCTCCCAAATTTTTATTTGGCTTCCGTCTCCAAGGCGCCAAATACACCCCCTATTGAAAGTTTGGAGACCTGCAATGATGATTTGCCATGTGAACGAGGTACCACTCTTCATTCTTGGATTCAACAATTTATCATCTGGATAATATTTTGCTCTCAAAACTTTTGCACATAATGATTTTAGATTGCATAACAGACGCGATACTTGTTTGGATAGCAGGCAAGATTGAAGCAATGCGGACCCCGGAATCCTAAACCACCTCTCAACTTGGGTGTGTGCATAGTTTTCACCATGCGAACAAGTGCATTTTCTTATTGTTGACATCATCTCCCCACCAACACCGCGAGATTGCATCCATTACTCCTTTAATTTTTTTTTCAAGAGTTTGAATATACACATGGCAAAAATTGGTATGGCTTGAGCCACCACCATGAGTAGCACTTCTTTTCCCCCTACTGATAGGATTTTCTCCTTCCATCCGCGAGTCCTTTTGATCACCCTTTTCACTAACTGCAGTTTAAACTTGGTCCCACATTCGGGAGGCTAGCGAATGTTATCCGCGCCAGGCCGACTAGGCTGGCGTGCCGAATGCAGGAACACCCAACACACGAGTTGGCGCGAAGCAACCTGTGGTTGGATGGTTAGGACATCAGTGGTATCTCTAGCCCATCAAGATTCAAATCCTGTTGCTCGCATTTATCCTAGATTTATTTCAGGATTTCCGGCGATGCACGTTCAGTGGATGAGACGTTTCCGTCGACTACAAGACACCTACGGTGACTTCATAAAATCTGAAGATGATATGCCGGCTCAATTTCTCGAAGGTATTCATAGGGGTAGAGTGTGCGTGTGTGCGTTCATATGAGTATATGAGTGAGTGTATGCGCGTATATATGAGCGCTTGCGTTTGGACTGTGTTAAAAAAACATGAGCTGACTTGTTTGTGTTTTTTATTTCTTTTGCGGGGGTAACACGTGCGGTATGCACATTTATCATCAAAATATTGAAATCGAGTTTGATCAACCAAAGCCGCCACAGTGTTACGGTTGTAGCGCATGACAAATGCGCCTGGCTATCACCCAATATTTTATTTCTTTTGGTTTTCCTATTCCCAACAAAACAAAGCCAAAACTGAACGGACCGTTCCTCCCAATCAGAGCAACAAAAGCGTGCACCTTTCGGTTGCAATCACGTTTTTCAAACAGGCATAACTAAAACTACATGTTACAAATTTCATGGGGAATTCCTTCTAATTAATCTAACGAGCAGCTCACCTGCCGATTCCTCAAAAAGGGAAAAAAAGGAAATCAAGGGGAAGGTCGAGAGCGATTTCTTTCATCCTAAAGAGCCAAGGCCCAGGGGCGCATCTGTTTGTTTGCTAGTTAGCCTTTGGCATTTGCTCTTCCGGCACCTAGGTTAAGTTCAATAAGCGATGACATACGTACTTTGCCATCTTGCGTATGTAGCACAAGCAAGAAGCAACATGTGATGCATGCAAGGTGCTCTGTTTTGGAGCGCAATGTTGGTTGTGCTGTAGTTTTAGCCATGTTGTAAACAGAGCAGTGCCTTAGAAGCAACCTGTTGCTTACTCGGACGACTTGTCAAAGATCTGGCTGTTAGTATGACTCGCTGGATCGATCGCCTTGGCAGGAGCTCTGACTTCCTCTCGAGTCTCCCTCGTCTTGCCTCATCAGAAGACTTTCGCTTCTCAAGGAAAAATAATCCAGGTCCCAGTAACACTGCCTCTCCAATTATTGGGCATTGCTGGAGGGCACTGTTCGACCCACACGATTCCTCCATGCTTGCCATATGACGCTCGCACAGTTCTTTGCTGAAAGATTCAGGCAGGGGCGGCACACGCAGGCACGGCCATACGTGACGACAAGGTAGGGTAAGACAGTGAGCGAGCCTTGGAGCTGACTTTTGGGAGCCGATGTCGGAGCTCCGCCGGCCCTTGCACTCCACGGCAACTTGCACCGTCAAACGAGGAAGAGGAAACTTACCCTCACATCGGCGGGGGTAAATAATGCCTTTGCACGCATGTAAACCGAGCCGGAGGAGCGAATGCACGGCTGACGACGCTTCCGTACCAAGTCACCATCTTCCCAGCACGGTCAAAACGGTTTGGTAAACGTCGGGTCACCAGACGGATTGCTAACTTTTACCAAACTCTCTAACCACTAGTACTAGAATTTTCCATGGTGACGGCTCGAATTATATATGCTGATTGCTACTCCTCCGTTGGTATTATTCACCATGGTGTATCATTCACGGTTATGCACGCACGGCACCATGGTTACGCCATCGCCTGAGCTACTGTCATGTTAGCTAGTAGTAGTACAAATATCGCAGCTGGTTTAAGTTGGTGTCCCCACCCTCTATCTACCCAGATATCATTTGATTCCATTGACACCAGCACTCATGTCGTTAGCACTTTTTTTCTGGTCGCGGTTTTGGCCTGTAGCGTCCGCAATCGTATTCTTCTTTCCCTCGCTAGTCTTGCGCATATTACTCCATTATTACAGTATTTAATTTACGCATGCATGCATCAACCGGCGAAAAGGCTCCTGCTCGGACGTGGCAAAAGGGAAAGGTGAAGTTTCTGATCATGCTTCTGGCCCGGGCAACCGGCCGCGCAAAAAGGTTCACCTGCTGTATGTGTACCCGTAGCAGCATTGAAACGCCTCTCGTGGGTCGTGGGCGTGGCCACCACCGCCGTGACTCGCCCGACGCGGGCTCACCATCTACGTGTGACCGGTGCCGTCTCGTTTAGCTATTTTGTTACGAAAAAAATGGATATGCGCAACTGATAAAAAATGACAATTTTGTTTCACTGACACATGGGCCATGGGACACCTCATACTGCAGCTTTGCTCTCTACTCTTTTCTACGCGTAGCTAGCCCAGTTGTTCTCTGAGATAAGTACAAAAACCACAAATGCGGATGTTTTCGGACTTCACAGACGCATGCGAAGTCAGCAAACGTCCACATTTGAGGTTTTTGTAAACCAACACTTGCCACAACAGGATACTTAAAAGAATATCTCAATTATTAATCATCTCGTATGCAAGCGGTCAATGCAAATCTGTGTGATATGAGACGATAATACTAGCATAATATGGACAATGTAAGTGTTATTTTCTTAATAAACGTACACACCTCGATGTTTTGACTTGCTCTTGACATCGCATCGTTGTGGAGGCAGGGTGTAATTGGTATCATCTTAATAATCATAATATAGCCTTTGTTCTTGGTATCTTTTTTAACTCCCTTTCTTTCTTTATGTAAATATAAATATTTAGTTCTTTGACCACATGAAAATATTTATTTTGATGAATATCGACCGGTTAGTTAAAATGCGGTTTGAAATGTATGCGGCTAGTGTTGGTGGCTGCCTCCCGCATCCGTGTCTGCGTACTGCCCCCCTCCCTCGGTCCGCGGACGGATGCGGGGGATTTTTTGCGGGTTGCCGTTGGAGATGCCCTTGGTGATTTCGTTTGCGGACGCATACGAAGTCTGCAAAACGTCCACATTTGTGGTTTTTGTAAATCAACACTTGCCACAATAAGATACTTAAAAGAATATCTCAATGATTAATCATCTCATATGCAAGCGGTCAATGCCAAATCTGTATGATATGACACGATAATACTAGCATAAAATCTAAGTGTTATTTGCTTAATAAACCTACAAACCTCGATATTTTGATTAGCTCTTGATATCGTATTGTTTTTGAGGTAGGGTGTAATTGGTATCATCTTGACATTTATATATAGCCTTTGTTCAAAAAACCCACTCCCACCTTTGAAAGTCATTTTTTTAACTCCTCTTCTTTCTTTATGTAAATATAAATATTTAATTTTCTTTGAACACATGAAAATATTTACTTTGACTTTATAATTCTATATTGAACAGACCTATACAGTAGGGCATTTTCTTTTTTACACAAACACCATGCATTCCATTAAGGCACGACAAGATCGTCGCCGCCAAACGCTGTACAGTAGGACATTTGTTTACTGTTTCTTCCCTAAAAAACCATGAAGCATTCTATAAAAGAGAAGACAATAAGAGGGTGTTTGTTTTCAGGGACTTTTTTGTGTAGGGACTAGAAAAAGTCCCTCTAGAGACTTTTTTATCAAACGGGAGGGACTTTTTAGGGACTAAACTAGGCATTTGGGACTAAATGAAGAAGACTCTTAAGGAGAGTCTTTTTGGGACTTTTCCAACAATGCCCCTCCATGCACTCATTGGCCCGCCACCTCATGGTGTTGTTTGATTTTTATTTTTCTATATAATAGGGGCAACATGGTTATTTAATAACCTTTAGGAAGGGACTAAGGACTTTTTAGTCTCTGAAAACAAACAGAGAGGGATTTTTTAGGGACTAGGGACTTTTTAGTTGGGACTAGAAAAAGTCCTAGGACTAGAGAACCAAACACCACCTAATATAGCAACATGTCCTCGATAATCATATCGTGCTTGGAACAGTCGTGGCCCACTTGACCGTGATAGCGCATGCAATCTAATAAATCGCAAATATAGCGTACTCGTAGCACATTTTCTGGAAAAGAGAAACTGCAGCAGACATGCATGCGCACTGCACCACCCACATGCATGTAATAATGCCAAGTGTAAAACTGACATTATTGAATCCTTTAACCAACAATAAAATAACCGTTTAATCAACAACTGGCCTAACAGTACTAAATCAATCAATCGTGCCGAATTATCCATTAATTATTGGAGCAAGCACATGCACATACCGACACACGAAAAGACACCCTTAATTACAGCGTCATGCCACCAAATTCGCAAGCACATTCCTAATTCATCGGTGCTGTACTACGATCGGGCACCAACGAACGTATACGTACGTACGAACTCAACACAACCCACACACCCAAGAGAAAAAAAAAGGAAAAGGAAGGACAATACGGGGCACACGCACACCGACTCTCTACGTACGTTACGTACTGGTCGATGCCGGCCGGCTCGCCGGCCGGGCCTAGGGCGAGCACCGGCGCGGGTGCGGCGGCGGGCCGGAGGCGGCGAGGGAGTCGCGCGACCTCGTGCACGACCGGTAGAGGCTCAGCACCGCCAGCCACTCGGTCAGGGCGTCGGTCACCGCCGGCCACCGCCGCTGCTGCTTGCGCTTCCTTGCCTTCGCAGGGACGACGGAGTACGCGCCGTCGGCGCCGAAGGAGTACTCGGCGACCACCTTGTTGTTGGAGAAGAGCGACGGCGGGAGGGGTAGCGGCGAGGCACCGGACTTGTTGCGGGTGCTGGCGCCGCGCGCGGGGGTCTTGGGGATGCCAGGCCGGTGCTCCCAGGAGAAGGGCACCGCGGAGGCCCGGAGCGGGGAGAGGAAGCGGTGGTGGAACGGCGAGGGCGCCGGGGAGAAGGGGGCGAAGGAGAAGGACGCGGAGGAAGACGACGCCGACGACGCCGACGAGGACGAGGAGGTGGGAGCGGACGACGGCTTCGGGGACGTGAGGAGGCGCTGGCGCCGGCGGCTGGACGGAGATTTGCGCGCCGGGGCCGGGAGCGGCGACGGCGAGGAGGGGGTAGGCGGGTTGGGCATTGCAAAGAAGCTGTGGTTTGTGGTGCCGTGGTGTGGTGTGGAGTTTCGGAGCTCGAGTGTGGGGCTTGTGGTCTTTTATGGTTGGGTCATGGCGTCGGCGCGCGCGCAAATGGGGGCGCGGTCTGCCTGGCTAGCTCCGCCACGTGGCATGGCATGACGTGGACGCCTGCCTTGCTTCCTCTGTACACGTTGGCAGAGGAGCCGGTCGTATGGCAATGGCATACTCTTTTTCCTTGTGTTGTGCTGAATTGGCAAGATTGGCCAGAAAGCAATTTACAGAAGACATGCCAAATTCACTGCTCATACACACCCATTTTTCTAGCAAACATAAGTAAATAAACACGAGAAACTAGGCATTTGGGGGCTGTTTGCTTCTTGCCCATGCCCGCCTGACCAAATCAGGGGCAGCCACAAAATTGGCGCTGGTTTTGTCGACCTGTGATCTGCCCATGATTTGGCGTTAGAATAGATGGAGAGAGTCGTGGTGGGATGGGCGTGCCAATAGGTTGAAAGCCATTCAAACAGACATTTATCTCTCAGTCAACGCCAATATTTTGGCATGGCAGACGATGAATGCAATCCAAACAGCCCTTTGATTTTGAAGAAGTAATCCTTAACACACCGCACATGATGTTTGCTTTCATCGTGATTAATTTGATTTATATTTCCTCTAGTTCTTCAAACAACCAAACTAATAGACGCATACACGGTTTTAAGCACACAACTTCCACACAAAATCCAGGCCTTCCCGATTTTCCACACTACGACACCGATGGGACTGGTGGTGGAGGAGGGTGGTGACCTACCGGCGGAGGAGAGGTGCTGGCATGGTGCAGCCACAAAATTTCCCCTCTATGCTTTTCAAATATCCAATCTGAACATATTTAAAGGCATTGATAGTTAAAGTTTGAAAGGTCAATTTCTTTTTCAAAGGTCAAATTCGCTTTATGTAAGTAGGACTGTTTTTATACTAAGCTAAATGATGTACTCCCTTCGTTTCAGTTTACAAGTCGTGCGCGTATATCTGGGTTGCCAATTTTATCATTCTAATATAAACTATATAACACAAAAAATATACCGTTTGAAAATAGAACATCTGAAGTTTATATTGGTATATTTTTTGTAATATATGACTTGTATTAGGTTGGTCAAATTGACAACCTAGGAGTACGCGCACGCCCTGTAAACCGAGAGAGAGGGAGTGTTATTTTGAGGAAGATTAGGACGCAATGAAGGAAGAGCGGGAGATAACTAGAGCATTCTCCCTTTTTTATTAAAAGGAAAAAAAATCGTAGCATTCTGCTTTCGCAAAGAAGAAGAAAGCGAGCTGGGGCGTTGCCTCTTTCTGAATCTTTAACTCATCATCCTGTAATGGCAAAAACACGGTGGAGCCGAACCAGGATTGCAACTTTGACCGTTTTCCCCACGGATCTGGACGCGCTAACCCGATATAAATGGACTCCTTACCCGTCGCATGGCTGCGAAGCGAACCAAATAAAGGCTGTTCTCATTGCGTGATCGGTCGGAGTGTATGCTCACTGTTGGATCTAATCATATGTTAGCTAGCAGTCTAACACCCAACCATTTCGTTATTACTCTACTACGTAGGTTTTATGCTCTGTTCCTCACGGGATCAGCCGGTCAAGGTCGCCTGGTTGGCTGGTTCCCCTTGGAAAGTATGTTCTCATCCACCCGCACGGAGCAACAGCGACCAAATCCCACGGAAATCCTACGGAATCTCGGCGGTCCGGAGTCCGGACTCCAGACGCGGCTGGATTTCCCAGAACTTTCGCATTAATCCGTCGCATGAAACCGTAGCATTTCCACGAGAATCCCGCGCTAAAAAAGATGTCTCGTTGTCGCACGGTTCGAACAAAACGCTGGATCTCTCTCACTCTCTCTCTCCGGCTGGCCCGTACCATCTGCAACCGATAGGAGGGGGACTACACTACCAGTTGCGTATTCTACATCGAAATGCCAAATATCCGGAGTACATGTCAACCCCGGGGTTGCGTATTCTACACCGAGATCGACCAGCAAATGCCGCCGCGCGCACTAGCTACCGGTCTGAGTCTACCACCACTACACTCTACTCCACTACAGCTAGCAATCAAGTACTACTATAATGAAAAGGAGCATCTGATTCTGATGCGTATGCTATGCAGTAGTTGCCATGTCATCGATCGGCTCCGCATGCATCACAGGCACTGTGCTCGCACTAACTCCGGTATGTATCCCGTCTTTGCACAAGCTAGCTCGGCATACTGCATACAGATGGATGTACACGATGATGGCGGCTTACGCGCGCCCATCCCTTTTCTCGCGATTCCTTTTCGGTTGGTGAACGGCCGGAGGAGTGCCCGGCCTGCCTGCCGGCCACCGGCCGTGATGGACGCGTCCATCGATCTCCCACGCGTGCGCCGCGGGGAAGGAATCGTCGGTTTGTCTGTTAACCTCGATCGGCCGATCGTGCGTGCGTGCGGGCCGGGGACAGAATTACCCGGACGGCAAAGCGGCCGGTTCAGTTGCATGCTTGCACGCACATGCCTCGCCCGACGGGGGAGAGAAAAAGATAGCGAGAGCCCAGTGGCCATGGCAAGTACATGGTTTCTTTCTACCCTTTATCCAACGTTTCTTCGCCGGAATCATTGCTTGCCCACTGGAGCAGCCGATCGCATCTTCTTCTGAGGAAAGAAGAGGGTTTTGCGTGCGACGGTCTGCTGGACTCCAGGGGAATAATTATGGTTCAACAACTTAGCATGATAACTTATTATGAATATATGTACTCAAATGTAGACAATGGAGATGCTCTGAATGTAAGGGTGTATTGTACTGTTGTCCCATCTTTCTAGGACACCAAGAGACGGCCGGCATGGCAAGCCCAGGAAACATCATTCAGCTCTTGTCCCAGAAAGAAATGGGCTAGTACTACAGCCGCCGTGTGCACAATTTTTTATTTTTGTTCACTCATGGACAATGGCGTGACAAAAAAGGGGGGGGGGGGGGGGGGGGGAATAGGTAGAACATACCCCCCCCCCCCCAAATCAAAATATAAGATGTTTTTGTATGTTTGTTTAGCCTACAAAAACATCTTACATTTTGGTACAGAGATACTGTATATGAACTCATCTTTTCAAACTTAGTTTTCGAACTAATCTTATTTAATCTTATATGTGTGCCATTTTCGAACTGTATTTGGAAATATTATGCTTGGTGCTATGCTTTTCTGCCTAGACATGAGAAGATATATACTGTTGGTTTGGCTGCTATTTGGTGGGCCATTTAAAATTTTCACAACAAATGGTTTCTTATAGGCTTCACTCTAGGTTGCCCGTCCCCCGTGCTCAAGGTGAAAACCCATGGTCTGTTTCCAAACCGGGCAGCAACGACGATCATGCGTCGTCACCTTCTTGGAGGCTTCGTCTTTTGAGCAAGGCCCTTCCTCTTGAAGATCATGGTGTGGTGGTGGACGGCAACTTCTTTTCTTCGTGCTGACGGTCCCGCGGCCTTGACGGTAGCGCGCTTCAGGTGTACATGTTCCGGCAGTGAGGTGGTGCTCGGAGGCCTCTCCATGGGACCTTGACGACAATTTTCATCCAGGCTCGAGGGAGGCGAGCGTAGCCATCACCCAAATTCGACGCTCTTTCGCTCATGGGAGAGGGAGCAAGGGGCTTCTCTAGGTGATGGGGCTGATTGGCGTTGTCTTTGTTGACGTCTCTGGGTTGGCGATGGCATGACCTCCCTTGCCAGTTTGTCCCTTTGGTGGCTTCGTCCTCAACAACTGTTGCTTGATCATGGAGCAGAACTCAGAAGACCCCAAGCGGCTCTCCTCTTTCAATCGTTGTGGCTTGTAGTTTTCTGGGGTGTGTGGATGTTCCTCGGCATCATTGTATCATGCCGTTTGTTTTCTTTATTTCTATCTTTATCTGCACTGTGTTTTGTTCTTGGTTACTGTAAGGGCTTCATTAATTTAAAGCTAGGAGGTAGCCTTTTATCTAACAAAAGGACTGTTGCAGCCCGGCATGTGGCCGTTTTTATGTACGCGCCTCTCCCTTCTTGCAATGTGGCTGTTTTTTTCTTTATCATTTTCCCGTTTCTTTTTTTCCGTTTTGTATGTACTGGGGACATAAATATGCGAGTACAATTTTTTTTGATTGAGAAATTGCAAAAGTGATTGTTTAGTTTTATTTTGCCTATTATCATATTTATTAAAATAAATCACCATGTCAACACAATAGTGAAGTTGAGATTAGAAAAATAGGATGGGGACCGGACAGGGGCTAGTTGTATGTCCACTACTAGACATGCAACTACAAGCATTATAACCCGGCTGCAACTGAATGGGCACAAAGCGATGTTGTCTGGGATTGGGAGAGTGTTGTTGGGGCTAATTGCATGTCCATCGGTAGACATGCAACTACAAGCGTTGTATCCCAATTGCAATTGCATGGGCTCAAAGCGATTGCAACTAGGGCCAGGAGAGGAGTTGTCGGTGCCAATTGCATCTACAGCATTAGACATGCAACTGCAAGTATTTGTAAACCGATTGCAACTGCATGAGCCCAAAACGACTACAACTAGGGTCAGGAGGGGAGTTGTCGGGTCAGTTGCACGTGCACCACTAGACATGCAACTGCAAGTATTTTGCAACCCGACTGCAACTAAATGGTCTGAAAGCGACTGTAACTAGGGTCAGTTGGCCTGCATTGTTGAGCCAGCTACTAGCCAACATGAACACATAGACCCCGCCAGGCTCCCACGACGCATCCTGCGTTGCGCGACACGGGAGGAACCCTACCCGCCGCCGCCCGCCCACCCCACCTTTCTCGGCCGCCTTCCCCTGCCGCCGACGTAGGCAGGGGGCGGGTCTGTCTCTTTCCTCTTCGCTCGGATCTTGGTGGGCATGAGACTTCCCGCGAGCGGAGGCGCTGGCTGACGCATGGCCTAGCGGCACAACGGTGGGCGCAAGGGCTGGCGGCGGCACGGTGGTGCTGTTGCGTTCTTCTGAAGTGTAGTGGTTCCGGGGAGTCCTCCATGGGTGGATGCGGGCAGGCCAAACCCCATCTAGATCCGGCCATTCCGGTCAGGTTTGGATCTGGGTCCCGGCAGGCGGCACGGGGCTAGGTGCACGGAGGGAGGCGTTGGGTCAGGTATGGTCGGGCTTGGGCGCGCGCGGATGGTGTGGTGCGCGTTGCTCTAGTTGCTTCTTCCCCTAGCTAGGGCGTGTGGAGGTGGGTCCGGTGGCTCCCTGGCGGAGCTCGACTGGGTTGGAGAGGTGGTGGCTGGGTGTAAGTGGGGGGTGATACGTCTCCGGCGTATCTATAATTTTTGGTTGTTCCATGCTATTATATTATCAATCTTGAATACTCTATATGCATTTTATGCTATTTTATATCATTTTTGGGAGCTAACATATTAACCCAGTGCCTAGTGCCAGTTGCTGTTTTTTCTTTTTCAGAAAATTAGTATCACAGGAGACACTACGACTTTTTGACGATTTTTTTTGGACAAAAGTGAGCCTAGAAGCTTCGGGAGAAGACCAGACGGCAACACAGGAGACGACAAGGCAACAGGGCGCGCTTTGATGCCTTGTGGGCCTAACGTGGCTCCGTCTAACTTAATTCCACTTCTACAAAATCTCAAATATTGGGAAACCGCCAGAGAGCCATCCGAAACAATTTTTCCACCGCCGCAAGCTTCTGTTCTTCAACAATCCCATCTGGAGGCCTTTTCCGGTACTCTGCCAGAGGGGGAATCGATCACGGAGGGCTTCTACATCATCCTGCTGCCTTCCAATGATGAGTGAGTAGTTCACAAAAGAACTATGGGTCCATAGCTAGTAGCCAGATGGCTTCTTCTCTCTTTGATCTTCAATAGAATGTTCTCCTTGATCTTCATGGAGTTCTATCCGATGTAATCTTCTTTTGCGGTGTGTTTGTTGGGATCCGATGAATAATGGGTTTATGATCAGATTATCCACTGAAAGTAATTGAGTCTTTTTTGAACTTTATTATGCATGATTATGATAGCTTTCTATTTCTCTCCGATCTATTCATTTGGTTTGGTCAACTAAATTAATTTATCTTCAGTGGGAGAGGTGCTTTGTAGTGGGTTCAATCTTGCGGTGTCCTCATCTCGTGATAGAAGGGGTAGTGAGGCACGTATTGTATTGCTGCTACTAAGGATAAAACAATGGGGTTTCTTCATATTTCTTGAGTTTAATTTGTCTACATCATGTCATCTTGCTTAAGGCGTTACTCTGTTTGTTATGAACTTAATACCATATATGCATGCTAGATAGCGGTTGATTAGCGGAGTAATAGTAGTAGATGCACGTAGGAGTCGGTCTACTTGTCACGGGCGTGATGCCTATATATGATCATTGCCATGAATAAAACATCATAACTATGCACTTTTCTATCAATTGCCCAACAATAATTTGTTGCCCACCGTATGCTATAGTTTCGAGAGAGAAGGCTCTAGTAAAAACTATGGCCCCAGGGTCTACTTTAAATCATATTATAAAAATCAAAATTACATTGATGCGATTTATTTACTTTTGTTTTACTTTTCTTTTTATCTATCTACCACTATCAGAATTAATCATTGCAAGTAACGAGTTCAAGTCATCGAACGGGACTGAGCCCAGTTAAATAATAACAATAATTAATACACTTGTTTGAGGAAAATAAATATCAAGTAGCATGCTAATTAGTAGGAACGAGTAAAGCAGTTAACATGGTATGTAAAATAGACAACATAGTTTAAAATAAAACACCCCCTCTCCCTTCCGCCACTGACATACGAGGCCGGCATGCAAAGCCCGCCTGGCAAGCGGCAGTGGGCCTTCACATGGTGGGGATCCCCTGGCCTACGAGTCGAGTAGGCCCTGGATGGGAAGCGCGTAAGCCGGGGCTCGGGCTTTGAGAATGCAGAGAGCAGGAGGTTTATCCTCCATTTATGAAAAAAATAGACAACATAACATTAAAAACTTTAGCCACAATAGAAGGCAAAATTAAACTGGGAGGATTGAAGGAAATATGCCCTAGAGGCAATAATAAAGTTATTATTTATTTCCTTATATCATGATAAATGTTTATTATTCATGCTAGAATTGTATTAACCGGAAACTTGATACATGTGTGAATACATAGACAAACACAGTGTCACTAGTATGCCTCTACTTGACTAGCTCGTTGATCAAAGATGGTTATGTTTCCTAGCCATTGACATGAGTTGTCATTTGATTAATGGGATCACATCATTAGGAGAATGATGTGATTGACTTGACCCATTCCGTTAGCTTAGCACTCGATCGTTTAGTATGTTGCTATTGCTTTCTTCATGACTTATACATGTTCCTATGACTATGAGATTATGCAACTCCCGTTTACCGGAGGAACACTTTGTGTGCTACCAAACGTCACAACGTAACTGGGTGATTATAAAGGTGCTCTACAGGTGTCTCCGAAGGTACTTGTTGGGTTGGCGTATTTCGAGATTAGGATTTGTCACTCCGATTGTCGGAGAGGTATCTCTGGGCCCACTCAGTAATACACATCACTATAAGCCTTGCAAGCATTGTAACTAATGAGTTAGTTGCGGGATGATGTATTACGGAATGAGTAAAGAGACTTGCCGGTAACGAGATTGAACTAGGTATCGAGATACCGACGACCGAATCTCGGGCAAGTAACATACCGATGACAAAGGGAACAACGTATGTTGTTATGCGGTCTGACCGATAAAGATCTTCGTAGAATATGTGGGAACCAATATAAGCATCCAGGTTCCGCTATTGGTTATTGACCGGAGAGGTGTCTCGGTCATGTCTACATAGTTCTCGAACCCGTAGGGTCCGCACGCTTAACGTTACGGTGACAATTATATTATGAGTTTATATGTTTTGATGTACCGAAGGTTGTTCGGAGTCCCGGATGTGATCATGGACACGACGAGGAGTCTTGAAATGGTCGAGACATAAAGATTGATATATTGGAAGCCTATGTTTGGGCATCGGAAGTGTTCCGGGTGAAATCGGGATTTTTCCGGAGTACCGGGAGGTTACCGGAACCCCCCGGTAACTTAATGGGCCTTAGTGGGCCTAGGTGGAAGAGAGGAGAGGAGGCCAGGGCAGGGCCGCATGCCCCTCCCCCCAGTCCGAATAGGACAAGGAGAGGGGGGCGCCGCCCCCCTTTCCTTCCTCCCCTCCACCTCTTTCCCCTCTCTCTCCTAGTCCAACATGGAAAAGGGGGGGAGTCCTACTCCCGGTAGGAGTTGGACTCCTCCTGGCGCACGTCTCCCCTTGGCCGGCCGAACCCCCCCTTGCTCCTTTATATACGGGGGCAGACGGGCACCTCTAGACAACACAATTGATCATTGATCTCTTAGCCGTGTGCGGTGCCCCCTCCACCATATTACACCTCGATAATATCGTAGCGGTGCTTAGGCGAAGCCCTGCGTCGGTAGAACATCATCATCGTCACCACGCCGTCGTGCTGACGAAACTCTCCCTCAACACTCGGCTGGATCGGAGTTCGAGGGACGTCATCGAGCTGAACGTGTGCTGAACTCGGAGGTGCCGTGCGTTCGGTACTTGATCGGTCGGATCGTGAAGACGTACGACTACATCAACCGCGTTGTGTTAACGCTTCCGCTTTCGGTCTACGAGGGTACATGGACAACACTCTCCCCTCTCGTTGCTATGCATCACCATGATCTTGCGTGTGCGTAGAATTTTTTTGAAATTACTACGTTCCCCAACAGTGGCATCCGAGCCTGGTTTTATGCGTTGATGTTATATGCACGAGTAGAACACAAGTGAGTTGTGGGCGATATAAGTCATACTGCTTACCAGCATGTCATATTTTGGTTCGGCGGTATTGTGAGATGAAGCGGCCCGGACCGACATTACGCGTACGCTTACGCGAGACTGGTTTCACCGTTGCGAGCACTCGTTGCTTAAAGGTAACTGGCGGGTGTCTGTCTCTCTCACTTTAGTTGAACCGAGTGTGGCTACGCCCGGTCCTTGCGAAGGTTAAAACAACACCAACTTGACAAACTATCGTTGTAGTTTTGATGCGTAGGTAAGAACGGTTCTTGCTAAGCCCGTAGCAGCCACGTAAAACTTGCAACAACAAAGTAGAGGACGTCTAACTTGTTTTTGCAGGGCATGTTGTGATGTGATATGGTCAAGACATGATGCTATATTTTATTGTATGAGATGATCATGTTTTGTAACCGAGTTATCGGCAACTGGCAGGAGCCATATGGTTGTCGCTTTATTGTATGCAATGCAATCGCCATGTAATTGTTTTACTCTATCACTAAGCGGTAGCGATAGTCCTAGAAGCAATAGTTGGCAAGACGACAACGATGCTATGATGGAGATCAAGGTGTCGCGCCGGTGACGATGGTGATCATGACGGTGCTTCGGAGATGGAGATCACAAGCACAAGATGATGATGGCCATGTCATATCACTTATATTGTTTGCATGTGATGTTTATCTTTTATGCATCTTATCTTGCTTTGATTGACGGTAGCATTATAAGATGATCTCTCACTAAATTTCAAGATTAAAAGTGTTCTCCCTGAGTATGCACCGTTGCCAAAGTTCGCCGTGCCCAGACACCACGTGATGATCGGGTGTGATAAGGTCTACGTCCATCTACAACGGGTGCAAGCCAGTTTTGCACACGCAGAATACTCAGGTTAAACTTGACGAGCCTAGCATATGCAGATATGGCCTCGGAACACTGAGACCGAAAGGTCGAGCATGAATCATATATTAGATATGATCAACATAGTGATGTTCACCATTGAAAGCTACTCCATTTCACGTGATGATCGGTTATGGTTTAGTTGATTTGGATCACGTAATCACTTAGATGATTAGAGGGATGTCTATCTAAGTGGGAGTTCTTAAGTAATATGATTAATAGAACTTAAATTTATCATGAACTTAGTCCTGATAGTATTTTGCAAATTATGTTGTAGATCAATAGCTCGCGTTGTTGCTTTCCTGTGTTTATTTTTGTTATGTTCCTAGAGAAAAATTATGTTGAAAGATGTTAGTAGCAAAGATGCGGATTGGATCCGTGATCTGAGGATTATCCTCATTGCTGCACAGAAGAATTATGTCCTTGATGCACCGCTAGGTGACAGACCTATTACACGAGCAGATGCAGACGTTATGAACGTTTGGCTAGCTCAATATGATGACTACTTGATAGTTTAGTGCACCATGCTTAACGGCTTAGAATCGGGACTTCAAAGACGTTTTGAACGTCATGGACCATATGAGATGTTCCAGGAGTTGAAGTTAATATTTCAAGAAAATACCCGAGTTGAGAGATATGAAGTCTCCAACAAGTTCTATAGCTAAAAGATGGAGGAGAATAGCTCAAGCAGTGAGCATGTGCTCAGATTGTCTGGGTACTACAATCGCTTGAATCAAGTGGGAGTTAATCTTCCAGATAAAATAGTGATTGACAGAATTCTCTAGTCACCATCACCAAGTTAGTAGAACTTCGTGATGAATTATAGTATGCAAGGGATGACGAGAGTAATTCCCGAGCTCTTCGTGATGCTGAAATCGACGAAGGTAGAAATCAAGAAAAACATCAAGTGTTGATGGTTGACGATACCACTAGTTTCAAGAAAAGGGCAAAGGGAAGAAGGGGAACTTCAAGAAGAACGGCAAGCAGGTTGCTGCTCAAGTGAAGAAGCCTAAGTCTGGTCCTAAGCCTGAGACTAAGTGCTTCTACTGCAAAGGGACTGGTCACTGGAAGCGTAACTACCCCAACTATTTGGTGGATAAGAAGGATGGCAAAGTGAACAAAGGTATATTGGATATACATGTTATTTATGTGTACTTTACTAGTGTTTATAGCAACCCCTCGGTATTTGATGCTGGTTCAGTTGCTAAGAGTAGTAACTCGAGACGGGAGTTGCAGAATAAACAGAGACTAGTAAAAGGCGAGGTGACGATGTGTGTTGGAAGTAGTTCCAAGATTGATATGATCATCATTGCACACTCCCTATACTTTCGGGATTAGTGTTGAAACTATATAAGTGTTATTTGGTGTTTGCGTTGAGCATGAATATGATTTGATCATGTTTGTTGCAATACGGTTATTCATTTAAATTAGAGAATAATTGTTGTTCTGTTTACATGAATAAAACCTTCTATGGTCATACACCCAATAAAATGGTTTGTTGGATCTCGATCGTAGTGATACACATATTCATAATAATGAAGCCAAAAGATGCAAAGTTAATAATGATAGTGCAACTTATTTGTGGCACCGCCGTTTAGGTCATATTGGTGTAAAGCGCATGAAGAAACTCCATACTGATGGGATTTTGGAATCACTTGATGCTTGCGAACCGTGCCTCATGGGCAAGATGACTAAAACGCCGTTCTCCGGAACTATGGAGAGAGCAACTAATTTGTTGGAAATCATACATACAGATGTATGTGGTCCGATGAATATTGAGGCTCGTGGCGGATATCGTTATTTTCTCACCTTCACAGATGATTTGAGCAGATATGGGTATATCTACTTAATGAAACATAAGTCTGAAACATTTGAAAAGTTCAAAGAATTTCAGAGCGAAGTTGAAAATCATCGTAACAAGAAAGTAAAGTTTCTACGATCAGATCGTGGAGGAGAATATTTGAGTTACGAGTTTGGCATACATTTGAAACAATGCGGAATAGTTTCGCAACTCACGCCACCCGAAACACCACGGTGTAATGGTGTGTCCGAGCATCGTAACCGTACTTTATTAGATATGGTGCGATATATGATGTCTCTTACCGATCTACCACTATCGTTTTGGGGTTATGCATTAGAGACAGCTGCATTCACGTTAAATAGGGTACCATCTAAATCCGTTGAGACGACATCTTATGAACTATGGTTTGGCAAGAAACCTAAGTTGTCGTTTCTTAAAGTTTGGGGTTGCGATGCTTATGTGAAAAGGTTTCATCCTGATAAGCTCAAACCCAAATCGGAGAAATGTGTCTTCATAGGATACCCAAAGGAGACAGTTGGGTACTCCTTCTATCACAGATCCGAAGGCAAGACATTCGTTGCTAAGAATGGATCCTTTCTAGAGAAGGAGTTTCTCTCGAAAGAAGTGAGTGGGAGGAAAGTAGAACTTGATGAGGTAACTGTACCTCATCGCTTATTGGAAAGTAGTTCATCACAGAAACCGGTTCCTGTGACACCTACACCAATTAGTGAGGAAGTTAATGATGATGATCATGAAACTTCAGATCAAGTTGTTACTGAACCTCGTAGGTCAACCAGAGTAAGATCCGCACCAGAGTGGTACGGTAATTCTGTTCTGGAGGTTATGTTACTAGACCATGACGAACCTACAAACTATGAAGAAGCAATGGTGAGCCCAGATTCCGCAAAATGGCTTGAGGCCATGAAATCTGAGATGGGATCCATGTATGAGAACAAAGTATGGACGTTGATTGACTTGCCCAATGATCGGCGAGCCATAAAAATAAATGGATCTTCAAGAGGAAGACAGACGCTGATAGTAGTGTTACTATCTACAAAGCTAGACTTGTCGGAAAAAGGTTTTTGACAAAGTTCAAAGTGTTGAATACGATGAGATTTTCTCACTCGCAGCGATGCTTAAGTCTGTCCGAATCATGTTAGCAATTGCCGCATTTTATGAAATCTGGCAAATGGATAAACAAAACTGCATTCCTTAATGGATTCATTAAAGAAGAGTTGTATATGATGCAACCAGAAGGTTTTGTCAATCCTAAAGGTGCTAACAAAATATGCAAACTCCGGCGATCCATCTATGGACTGGTGCAAGCATCTCGGAGTTGGAATATACGCTTTGATAAGTTGATCAAAGCATATAGTTTTATACAGACTTGCGGTGAAGCCTGTATTTACAAGAAAGTGAGTGGGAGCACTACAGCATTTCTGATAAGTATATGTGAATGACGTATTGTTGATCGGAAATAATGTAGAATTATTCTGCAAAGCATAAAGGAGTGTTTGAAAGGAGTTTTTCAAAAAAAGACCACGGTGAAGCTGCTTACATATTGAGCATCAAGATCTATAGAGATAGATCAAGACGCTTGATAAGTTTTTTCAATGAGTGCATACCTTAACAAGATTTTGAAGTGGTTCAAAATGGAACAGTCAAAGAAAGAGTTTCTTGCCTGTGTTACAAGGTGTGAAATTGAGTAAGACTCAAAACCCGACCACCGCAGAAGATAGAAAAAGAATGAAAGTCATTCCCTATGCCTCGGCCATAGGTTCTATAAAGTATGCCATGCTGTGTACCAGATCTATTGTATACCCTACACTGATTTTGGCAAGGGAGTATGTTGAAGATATAGACCTTAGAGTCACCCGCCAGGAGGGGCCGGGTTACTCGTACGGTCGTTGCCAGAAGCCCGGAGCCAAGTTTGAAGACGATGGGCCAGAGATGGGCTGAGACCCGGATATGGCTTAAAGCCCGTAGTTGTAATCATTGTTATAGTAGAACTTGTAGTGTAAGACAAGTATAGCTGAGAGTCCGAGCCGGACACTCTTATGGGCCGGCCGGGACTCTGAGGGCTGCTGGGCGTCAGCCTCCCTATATAAAGGGACGACCCGGCAGCGGTTTAGGGGCGAGAACAATCTCATCGAGAGCCGGGATAGCAAGTTTAGCTCCCTGGTGATCGTAACCCTAATCAATACCATCTCAACTGGACGTAGGCTTTTACCTTCACCGTAAGGGGCCGAACCAGTATAAACCCTCGTGTTCCTTGTCCCACTTAACCCCTTCAAGCTTCCTAGTTGCAATGGCTCCACGACTAAGTCCTAGCTCGAGGACATCTGCCGTGACAATTCCACGATAGTTGGCGCCCACCGTGGGGCCAGCGCACGGTGGATTTGAGTTCTTGAAGGGCAGCTTCGAAGGGCTCAAGGGATACGCTGTGGGCCGGATGACCAAGAGTCGTCGCGGCAAGCTCTACATCGACGATGCAGACTGGGGCCCCGACGCCGGCTCAGTTGAGTACGGGTACCGGGTCCCCTTCGGCGGAATTCATGTCTTCATTGGCAAGATTGGTGAGCCAGGCCCTGAGCCGGATCTCTGCGCCGATCTCATCGAAACGGCTCAGCGCGCACGACCCGCCCGGGCCCGGCCTGCCTTAAGGCGCGCTTTTGTGGGATGCATCCATGGAGGGCCCTCTGATCCATCTGGGTCTGGTGATGAGGCGGCCGCCGGCTCTGACGGCGAGTCGGCCACCGATGAGTCAAACTCGTTGTACCAACTTCAAGATGGCAGGCTCATGGGTTGTTCCGATGGCGACAGTATTCCGGACCTTTTTGAGCCGCCAAGTCAGGTTGGAGTTTTTATGGCTGGTGCGCAGCCTGTTCAGAACCCCACTGCCGGATCGGGAAACCCGGTGCCCTCTCCGGCTCAGGTACTGATGGATCTCACGGACAAGATGACGGCCCTGTTAACCGCCACGGTTGACCCGGCGGATCAAGCCCAGCATGATGCGGAGGTGGCACAGTTGAAATTGGATCTGATAAAAGCTAAAGAGGATCTTGCAGCGGAAGGAATCAGGCTGGCTGCGGAGCGGGCGGCTCTCGATGCCCAGACTCAGCTGATTCAGGCGCAGTCCTTCCAACTCACGATGGATCAGAACGCGGCCAATGAGGTCATGAGAAGGAGGCATCAAAAGGCCCAGTCCCGACTCCCGCCGGTTTACGATCCACGCAACCTCTTCAACACGCCAGGTGCAGGGTCTAGTAACCCGCCAGGGGTCATAGCACCCGGGTCTGGACCCCTTATTCAGCCACGAGTGATGGGGCCTCCCCAGGTGCCCCCTGCCCCGCCTCAGTATGTGCCAATACCCCCGGGTCATTATAATAACCCACTGGAGAACATGGTCGCTGCGGCAGCACGGCTGGCGGCTCTCCCCGTTGACGGCGACTCTCCGACGGCCATTGAGACCCGCCGGGTCAGGGAACTCCTTCAGACAGCACTGGCGCAGCAAGAGGCGTACTCCTACAGCCGGGACAGGATCCACTCGACCCCTCGTCCAGGCCAGAGCCCGAGTTACAGCCGGCACATGGTCTCAGCAACCGGCTCAAGTAACGTCCGACGCCATGACCCGCCCCCTGGCCATGGCCCGGCTCATAATGGAGCCTTTTACGCAGCGGACCAAGCGCGGCAAGAGGCGGAGCAAGTGCCTCAATTGACGGCTTACCAGACCCCCCCGGCTTATCCGACGACTTCCGTGATGTGGGTATCCCTACCAGGACCGGGGGTGTCCCTTGTTTGGTGCCAGCTATCCGTAATGAACGTCTACCTAAGGACTTCAAAGGCCCTAGGAAAGTGCCTAACTACACAGCTGACTTACAACCTGCAGCCTGGATTGAGAGTTATGAGATGGCTATGGAATTGCTGGAGGTCAGTGAGGCGGCCATGGCCAAGTATTTCACCATGATGTTAGATGGAACTGCCCGCACATGGTTGAAAGGGCTACCACCGAATTCCATTGGGTCTTGGGCTGAGCTGAAAGCCCGGTTCATCCAAAACTTCAAGGATACCTGTAGGCAGTCTATGTCAATTGTGGATTTGACTAACTGTAAGCAGCAGGAGGGTGAATCCACGACCCATTGGGTTCGCCGGGTCAAGGAGATCATACATTCATCAGATAAGATGGATGCCGGCTCTGCAGTCTTAATGTTGGAACAAAACTGTCGCTTTGTGCCCCTAAAGATGAAACTCGGGCGGCTTAAACGCGACTGCACCGATATGGGTACACTAATGGCGGCTCTTGTCAAGTACGCCGATTCCGATGGTACCAAGGATCCCCCTTCAGATGATGAAAGGACAGGGAAGGGAAAGAAGAACGGCAATGGCAAGGGTCCTCAGTTTAACCCGGGGAACCAAGGAGGAGGCAAGCGCAAGGCCGATGGCAGCCTAGAGTTTGTAGCCAATGCCAACTCCCAAGGGAACAACCAGCGACGCAAGGGGAGGCCCCCTCCCCGAGGCGGCGGGTCAGGTCCAACGCTGGAGCAGCTGTTGAATGAACCTTGTCCAAGGCATGGCTCTAGAGAGAAGCCAGCGACTCATCTGTGGAAGGATTGCGCGATCATGAAGGCCTTTAAGAATTACAATGGCCCGGGCGGCGGCTCAGGTGCTGGCGGCTTTCATGGCCCGGGCGGCGGCTCAAATTCCGGTCCTCAGAATGGTCAAGGGGGCTTTAATCAACAGGCTGGCCAGGGTCATCAACAGCAGCAGGGGGGTTATCAGACCAATCCAAAGCAGCTAAGCGGTGGACAGTATCATGTATTTACCACTAGTCTGTGCAAGCGAGATCAGAAGCTTCACAAGAGGGCTGTGAACGCTGTTGAGCCGGCGGTCCCACGCTACTTACGATGGTCTGAGCAGCCCATAGTGTGGAGTAGGGAGGATCACCCTCCTCGGGTGGATAACCCGGGCCACTTGGCCTTAGTGGTGGCTCCTCAAGTGGGAGGATATAAGTTCACAAAGGTGCTCATGGATGGAGGCAGCAGCATCAACATCCTCTATTATGAGACTTTTCGTCGTATGGGGTTGGTTGATAAGAACCTCAGCCAGTCCAACACTATCTTTCATGGTGTAGTACCTGGTAAGTCGGCTTATCCAGTTGGCAAGATCGAATTGGAAGTGGCTTTTGGTGATGAGAATAACTACAGGGTGGAGAAATTGACCTTTGAAGTGGTCAAGATAAGAAGTCCATACCATGCTATATTTGGACGGCCGGCTTACGCCAAGTTCATGGCACGGCCGTGTTATGTGTACCTACAGCTCAAGATGCCGGGTCACAATGGGACCATTACGGTTCACGGCAGCCGGAAAGTGGCTCTGGAATGTGAGGAAGGCGACGCGGCTTATGCAGAATCTGTTTGTGCTACAGAGGAGTTGAAGTTTTACAAGGACAATGTTGACCCAACAGACATGACCTCTCTGAAAAAGCCGACTACGGAAAATGAGCCGGCGATGAAATTTAAGTCGGCTGATGAGACTAAGCTTGTTGATTTTGTTCCAGGGGATTCATCTCAGCAGTTTAGCATCAGTGCCAATCTGGATCCAAAATAGGAAAGCGCGCTCATCGAGTTCATCCGTGAGAATAGGGACATCTTCGCATGGAAACCCTCTGACATGCCAGGTGTACCTAGAGAACTCGCTGAGCATACTCTCAATGTTGATCCTAAATTTAAGCCGGTCAGACAGTTCCTTCGGCGGTTTAATGAAGAGAGGCGGAAAGCTATTGGTGAAGAAGTAGCCCGGCTCTTGGCAGCCGGGTTTATCGTGGAAGTTTTTCACCCAGAGTGGTTGGCTAACCCGGTGCTTGTACTCAAGAAGAACGGCACCTGGCGGATGTGTGTGGACTACACGGACTTGAACAAGGCGTGTCCGGCTGATCCTTTTGCCCTCCCCCGTATTGATCAAATCATTGATGCTACGGCAGGTTGTGCACGTTTAAGTTTCTTGGATGCTTATTCTGGTTATCATCAGATCAAGATGGCAGTTAAGGACCAGGAGAAGACGGCGTTTATCACTCCCTTTGGAGCCTTCTGTTATGTGTCTATGCCCTTTGGACTCAAGTGTGCACAGGCGACTTACCAGCGTTGTGTACAGAACTGTCTTCATAAACAAATTGGGCGCAATGTTCACGCTTATGTGGACGATATTGTGGTTAAATCCATCAAAGAGGAAACCCTGATAGATGATTTAAGGGAAACCTTTGATAATCTTCGGGTCTATAAGATGATGCTTAACCCGGCCAAGTGTGTCTTTGGTGTTCCTGCAGGCAAACTCTTGGGCTTCTTGGTTTCTGACAGAGGCATTGAGGCTAACCCGGAGAAGATCAAGGCCATCACCTCCCTGGCTAAGCCGGCATCTATAAATGACGTTCAGCGCTTGGCGGGTCGCATCGCTGCTTTAAGCCGGTTTATAAGCCGTTTGGGTGAGAAGGCCATGCCCCTATATCAGTTAATGAAGAAAACGGATACCTTTGTCTGGAATGATGCAGCTAATGCCGCCTTTGAGGATTTAAAGAAGCAGCTGGCAGAGCCCCCAGTCCTTGCTGCTCCGGTTGATAAGGAGCCCTTGCTACTGTATGTGGTGGCAAACGCACGAGCCGTCAGTGTGGCTATTGTGGTGGAACGCAAGGAGGAGGGTAAGGAGCATCCGGTTCAGCGGCCGGTTTATTATGTCAGTGAAGTGCTCATTGAGTCCAAGCAGCGGTACCCGCATTGGCAGAAGCTGGTATATGGTGTGTTCATGGCGAGCCGGAAACTTAAGCATTATTTCCAGGGCCATCCCATCACTGTGGTCAGTTCTGCCCCCCTTGGTGATATCATTCAAAACAGAGAGGCCACAGGGAGAATTGCTAAGTGGGCTATAGAACTTGGACCCCACGGTCTCAAATATGTGCCACGCACTGCTGTTAAGTCTCAGGCCTTGGTGGATTTCATCAATGATTGGACAGAGTCACAAGTGCCCGAGCAAAAGCCGGATAACACGTATTGGACTATTCATTTCGATGGGTCCAGGTAGTTGGAGGGCTCGGGGGCTGGCGTTGTATTGGCGTCCCCTAAAGGTGACAAGTTCCATTATGTGCTACAGTTGATGTTTCCTTGCACTAACAACGCAGTTGAGTACGAGGCCCTGCTCCATGGTCTTCGGATGGCTAAGGAGATGAGCTTGAGCCGGGTAAGGTGCTTTGGTGACTCAGACTTGGTGGCTCAACAAGTATCAGGCACGTAGGATTCTAAGGATCCTCTCATGGCGGCTTATCGCCGCGAGGTCGACGCCATTGCTGGGCACTTTCAGGGCTACCAAGTGGAGCACATTGATCGCAGGAAGAACGAGGCGGCTGATGCTCTAAGCCGGCTAGGCTCTCAGCGAAAGCCGGTGCCGCCTAACACTTTCCTGGACGTCCTGTATAACCCTTCGGTTAAGTTGCCTACAGAGGAAGACTTGGCTGTCCCTGACCCAGAGGCACGGCTAGTGGCGGCTCTTCATGTCATACCAAACTGGACAATGCCATATCTAGCTTATATAACCCGGGGAGAGTTGCCTGAGGATGAAACTTTGGCCAGGCAAATAACCCGGCGGGCTAAGTCAATGATCGTTATCGACGGTGAATTGCATCATCGCAGTGTTTCAGGGGCATTTCAGCGTTGTATCTCCCCTGAGGAAGGTCAAGAGATCTTGCGTGAGATCCATGAAGGGGATTGTGGCCATGATGCCGGCTCAAAATCCCTTGTGGCCAAGGCTTTCCGTCATGGTTTTTATTGGTTGACGGCTCATGCTGATGCAGAGGACTTGGTCAGTAAATGTGATGGTTGCCAAAGGTTCTCACGACGGGCTCACGTGCCGGCTCAGGAGCTGAGGATGATCCCAATTACTTGGCCCTTTGCGGTCTGGGGGCTTGATATGGTTGGGCCTTTTAAAAGGTCCAAGGACAAGAAGACCCACCTCTTGGTGGCAGTTGATAAGTTCACAAAGTGGGTAGAAGCGGAGCCCGTTAGCAAGTGCGATGCAGCCACGACAGTTCAGTTTATGAAAAAGGTGATTTTCCGTTCCGGCTTTCCGCACAGCATCATAACTGACAATGGCACCAATCTATCCAAAGGCGCTATGGAAGAGTTTTGTCAACGAGAGCATATCCGACTTGATGTTTCCTCAGTGGCTCATCCCCAATCCAATGGTCAAGCTGAGAGAGCTAACCAGGAGATTCTGAAGGGCATCAAGCCCCGGCTTTTGGTCCCTTTGCAACGGACGCCGGGTTGTTGGGTGGAGGAGTTGCCCTCCGTCTTATGGAGCATCAATACTACTCCTAACAGGTCTACAGGCTTTACGCCTTTCTTCATGGTCTATGGAGCAGAAGCAGTCCTCCCCAGCGACATCCGTCACGACTCACCTCGCGTGGCGGCTTATGTTGAGACGGATAATGAACAGGCGCGCCAAGATGCTCTTGACTTGTTGGATAAACAGCGTGATATAGCGGCAGCCCGTTCAGCGATTTACCAACAAGACCTGCGCCGTTATCATAGCCGCCGGGTCAAATCCCGGGTCTTTCAGGAAGGCGATCTCGTGCTCCGGCTCATCCAGGATCAAACAGATGCACATAAGTTATCCCCACCTTGGGAAGGGCCCTTTGTGGTCAGCAAGAACTTGCACAACGGGTCATATTACCTCATTGACATTCGGGAGCACAAAGATTCACGTAAGTCTGAGGAAGAGACCCGTCGGCCATGGAACATAGCTCAGCTTCGGCCTTACTACACTTGAGCTACCGGCTCTTGTGGTGTACATATTTGTCTCAGCCATGTATATATTATGATAAGTAATAAAGCAGGACCTCTGTCCTTTTTTCTCCTCCAAATATGCATGTGTTGTTTTTATTACAAGATTACATGATGACTTAAAGGAGGATCCGGCTTATGATCGTATTCGAATCTGGCCGTAAGTAGTAAAGTCACTTGGGGGCTTCCTGTTCAAACATGGGTCGTATTCGAACCAAAGAGAACATAGCTGTCAATACCCATTTGATTGGCAAAGAGCCGAGCTCATTGGGAGGTTATCTTTGGTCATATTTGAATCATAGTTTAACCCCTCTGAGAACCGACGAGGATCGTATTCGAATCAGCGTCGTTAAACAATTTTAAAAATCACTTGGGGGCTCCCTGTTCAAACATGGGTCGTATTCGAACCAAAGAGAACATAGCTGTCGGTACCCTCTTGATTGGCATCGCCACACCCACTGGGGGCTATATGATCGTATCCGAATCTTGGCTTAACCCCTTTGGGCCGGGTCTCTGGTCGTATTCGAACCGGAAGCCCCTAAAAGTTCCTCTGCTTTATCACAAGTTTACTCTGATCATGTCAAGGTGTGTACGGCCGGGTCTCACTTTACCGGCTTAACTTTGGTTTACAGTGTTCGTTGAACGCCATGGGTATCATTATGACAGATAAGGCGGAATTAGGATACCAACCTTGTTACCCGGGTTATTTAAACCGGAAGTATACTTACTGGCCGCTAAGTGTTATTACGGCTATGTCAAGCAGACAATTGAGGACCAGTCTCTTTTTGATTCATATTCCGGGTTATCTATCCAAGACACCTGATTCTCCGGGCGGTAAGCCGCCTTGAGACTTGTGATTTGCCTTTTTATGCAGAATACTTAAAGGTACCTCTTTGAGGTTGAGAAAAACAAATGGATGATTATGACCCGGAGAAATATTAAGGAGACAACTTCAAAAGACCTTGGCATTCAATACGTGCACGATGGCACGGCAGAGATAGACTGTTGCACCTACTCTATTACAAAAACTCTTCAAGTCTAAAAGGTGGAACATTGTTTGATAAACCGCCAGCCAAATTATGATGCTTGCTGAGTTGAGGTCCCGGGCTCATTCCTATCTCCTCCTCCGGCTGATCCCAAGACCTCGAAGGTTGATGACTTCCAGTTGACGCCGCTGAGAGCTTCGAATTGGGCTTCTTCATCAATTAACCCGGCCGGGTCAATCTCCGGGGCGAAGGTGTGCTGACGAGCCGGCGGGATCAGGTTGAGGGCTTCATAGCGAGGGGTCGGAATCCTCTGATTCTCCGCGTCATAACCCGGCTGGTACTTGGTCAGATCTGTGTCATTCCCGATGAGGGTGGCCACCGGGCGTACAGCTTTCACGCACGCTGCGAAGTCCTTCTGGTCGAAAGCTGAGCCGTCTTCCTTCAGGCTTGGATAACCCAGGGCGATGTCTGCCGGGTCTAGTTCCGGCAGAAATGCCTTGGCCCGGCTCAGCGCGGCGATTGCGCCGGCTCTCGCGGAGGCCCGTCGCAGCTCTTGGATCCGCTGAGGCAGAACGGCGAGCCGGCGCAGGACTTCGGCCAGATGAGTTGGCACCTCGTTGGATAGGGCCACCACAGCTAAGGCACGCTGTGACCCGGTGTAGAGCTGTTCCACCAGGGTGTACACGGCCTTTAACTTGGTGACCATGCTCTGGTTGAGTTTGGCACTCCTGGGACCTGTTTAACAGAATCAGATAAGCCGATGACAAGGATGACTCATGACATATATGAGCTTGATGAAAGCCGGTGAGGCGACTTACCGAAGATAGCGGCCACCATTTGGGAAACCTGGCGCTTTAAGCCGGAGAGTTCGGCAGTCTTCTCAGTGAGAGCCTTCTCCGCCTGTTCCGCCCGGGTCACCAGTGCGGCTTTCTCTTCGACCCAGGCTTTTCTCTCAGCATCAAACTCGGTCTTCAATTTTTCTTGAGTGGCGATGCTGGATACAAACTTGGCGTTTGCCTTCCGGGTCTCCATCTCCTGCATCTTTAGCCGACTCTTGAGATCCGCAAGGTCCGCCTCTAGTTTCTTGCCAACAACCTGCATATATTTCCGGGTTATTAACAGTCATTATATAAGTCCCAAGCGTTTTCCAAGCAAAGACACTTGGCACTTGGGGGCTAATGCATATTGAATGTATCTATCTACATACTGCCGGCTCAGTTGAGTAAGCCGGAACCTAAGTCTACAACATATTCAAGCATAAGTCGTCGACTTGGGGGCTAGCATGGCAAAGGTAACTATGCAGTAAGTAAGAAGACATCAGAAGGATACCTCAGATTTTTGTTGGATCTGGTTGACCATGGCGACCTCGGCGTCCCGGCTCTTGTGTACTTGGCTGATGTAGCCAGAGACAAGCTCTCCAATGCTCAAGTCGGTGTAGCCGGAGAGGTCCAGGTTCACCCGGTGGGGCTGCAGCAACTCCCCCTTCGCGGAGCATTTAGCCAACACGGTCGGTCTCCCCGGCTCAACGAACTCCATCCGGGTGATAACCACGTCCGGGTCGTCTGCTGGTGGAGCTGAGCCGGAGGCCTCCGGGTTAACCGAAGTTTCGGTCGTTGCCTTGGTAGTCGGGGTAGAGGCCTCAGGTGCCGTGTCCATTGGAGTGGTGGCTTCGGGGGCGGAGGCAGCTGGAGGCTCTTGAGCTGTCACCTCCGGTTCAGGTACGTCCGGCACTCCGGCTGACCTGGTTTTCTTCGCTCTTTTGGTGAGTTTTGCCTGGGCACTGAAAAGACAGAAGTGTTAGGCACACAAAGAGTAAGTACAGACAAACATATTGTAAGATGATTGTTGTTACCCGGGCGCAGTCTTGAAGGCCGGCAGATTTGACTGCATGGAGTCACCCGAAGAGGGGGAGGTCTCCTGATAATTGGAGTCAGAAGAGTTGAGTGGCTGACGGATAACACCCGCCAATGGATGAAAAGGGTACAAGTGAGAAAAAACCTCAGTGCGACGCTTCCTTGTTGCGTCGGGTAACCCGGCGGAGAGATCGGTGTCCTTGTTGGTCCGGGTGTGACGCCGGCTTTCGTGAACCTGTCGCTTCAAAAGAAATTGAGGGTCTTGATGAGCTAAAGGATGTGAAAAGCTTACTTTTCGGGTTACCCTTCGGACTTTCAGCTGTGGCAAGGGCTCCGAGTCGGAGGAAAGTGACATTACCTCTTCAACCACCGGGTTACTGGCGTCGGTGTCATCCTGTCAATGAGTAAGTGTTGATAAGGCGGACAGTAACAAACCACAAGTACAGCAAGAGTTTAAAGGCTTAGGGGTTACCTCTGACTCGGAGCTGTCACTTAGTTGCATCAGCTCCGAAGCAGTAGGTCTGCTTCCTTTTTTACGAGGGGCGGCTTTCTTGGCGGCTTTCTTCGCCTTCCTGGTCTTCTTGGCCGCCTCATGGTCATATTTGACCCACCAGAATTTATCATCAGCCTGAAAAATACAAGAATGAATTTTCAAAACGGTTCAGATGCAGGTTATATGCAGAAGGAGACAAAATATTAAGGTCAGTGGCTTACCGCTGGGGCCGGGTTGGTCTTGCAGAAGGGGGCTAACCCGGTCCTTCCACAGTCTGCCAGACTCTCGTTTAACAGAGCCTTGGTCTCTTCCTCAGCAACGTCTTCTGGAAGATCATTGCGACTGTGCCTCTGAGGGTCATCCTTTCGCCCGGTGTACTCACACATTAAGCCGGGGCGGCGGCTCAATGGGATCACCCGCCATGAGATCCAGACCCGGACCAGGTCGATTCCGTTCAGGCCGTTGCCCAGGAGGGCCTTGATTTTATTGATAGTCGGAAGCAGAGGCTGGCGCTCCGCTGCAGTCAGCTTGTCCGACAGCGGGTGAGTCGGCTCTAGACGTGTTGGGCGAAAGCCGGGCAGCGGGTTCTCGTCAGCCGGGGACGTATCTTGGCAGTAGAACCAAGTCATATTCCAGTCCTTGGGGTGGCTCGGCGGCTCTGCGTAAGGGAAAAGACAGTCCCTACGCCGCTGGATGGAGATGCCACCTAACTCCAGACTTGGCCCGTTGGCGCACTCATTTTGGCGGTTTAAGTAAACAAGTTCTCTGAAGAGCAGCAGACTAGGTTCTTCTCCAAGGTACACTTCGCAAAAGACTTGGAAATTGCAGATGTTGGACACGGAGTTGGGTCCTATATCTTGAGGCCGCAGGTCAAAGAAGTTGAGCACGTCCCTGAAAAACTTTGAGCCGGGCGGTGCGAAGCCCCGGCTCATATGATCTGCGAAGATCACTACCTCCCCGTCCCTTGGCTGTGGTCTCTCTTCCGACGGGTCAGGGGCACGGTAGGACATGGTTTCCTTCTTAGGCAAATATCCGGACTTAACAAAATTGGCCAGGGTCTCGTTGGTGACGTTGGACCTCATCCAGTTGCAAGTGATGGGAGCCTTGGGAGGCATGGTGAAAGTTGGTGGTCTATGACAAAAAGGAAAAGTGTCCGAGTTAATTATAAACCGGCGATTTACAGTTCCAAACTATGGTGGCGGTTTATGAAGGGGACTAATGGTATATACTCAAATATGGTGGTTTTCTTTAAGTCGGAGGATTCTACGAAGCATGGTTTTCTTTAAGTCGGAGGATTCGGCAGCGTGTGGTTTCTTTAACCCGGAATCGTAAGCCGCCAAGATTCAACGGCTGCAGTTTTTACTAAGTGTGGTAAAACAGGTTTCACATCTTGCAGTAACTTTTTTGGATCAAAATGGTCGGGTGAAATGAAAATTTTCTAGACCTAGAGACAGATGAGCAGATGTTCTTGAGCTCGAACGAATCATCTATACAGTGGAAAGAGATCTACTGGCACTTGAAATGAGGCCTAAACAACTACCGCACTAGTTTTATACAAGGCTAAAGATCAAACAAGTGCAGTGACTACGAGAACTGCCGAGGCTTGTGGCAATGGCGATGAACGCGAAGAACACAGACGAACCCTACGGTAGATCTATCTGACAGGGCAGAAGAGACTCACCGGAGTTGGAGAAGAGCGGAAGTCGCCGTCGTTTATCTGGTCCGAGTCAGGGTGATGCAGCGGCCGAGTTGATGAAGACCAGGGGCGCGACGACGGCGGCAGTGGCAGAGCTCGGGCAGGGGAGTGACGGCGCGAGGAGGAAGAAGAGAGCGTGAGAAGAGCCTGTCGGGCCGGCCTATTTATAAGGCAAGGTCATAAGTGGGCGCGAGATTCAAGGAGACCACGGCGTGGTTATCTCCCCCCCACGATGCCTCGATTTTCGGAATGACAGTAAAAGCAAATATCCGTTGCGGATTTGGCAGAGTAAAAAACGGACTTAATGGAGGATGACGTCATGGCGGATTATCCGGAGCTCAGAGGATGACGTCACTCCGGGTTATGGCCTTCACATGAATGGTAAGCCGGAGATTTTTTCTGTCAGAAGAGTTGAAGATTGACGTGAGCCGGCTCAAATCAATCTGGGGCCTAATGTTGAGGATATAGACCTTAGAGTCACCCGCCAGGAGGGGCCGGGTTACTCGTACGGTCGTTGCCAGAAGCCCGGAGCCAAGTTTGAAGACGATGGGCAGAGATGGGCTGAGACCCGGATATGGCTTAAAGCCCGTAGTTGTAATCATTGTTATAGTAGAACTTGTAGTGTAAGACAAGTATAGTTGAGAGTCCGAGCCGGACACTCTTATGGGCCGGCCGGGACTCTGAGGGCTGCTGGGCGTCAGCCTCCCTATATAAAGGGACGACCCGGCAGCGGTTTAGGGGCGAGAACAATCTCATCGAGAGCCGGGATAGCAAGTTTAGCTCCCTGGTACCCTAATCAATACCATCTCAACTGGACGTAGGCTTTTACCTTCACCGTAAGGGGCCGAACCAGTATAAACCCTCGTGTTCCTTGTCCCACTTAACCCCTTCAAGCTTCCTAGTTGCAATGGCTCCACGACTAAGTCCTAGCTCAAGGACATCTGCCGTGACAATTCCACGACAGAGTACAATAGTGATCTAGGAGTAGATCACTGGACAACGGTCAAAATTATCCTTACTGGAATAAGGATATGTTTCTCGATTATGGAAGTGACAAAAGGCTCGTCGTAAAGGGTTACGTCGATGCAAGTTTTGACACTAATCTAGATGACTCTAAGTCTCGGTCTAGATACATATTGAAAGTGGGAGCAATTAGCTAGAGTAGCTCCGTGCAGAGCATTGTAGACATAGAAATTTGCAAAATACTTACGGATCTGAATGTGACAGACCCGTTGACTAAAATTATCTCACAAGCAAAACATGATCACACCTTAGTACTCTTTGGGTGTTAATCACATAGCGATGTGAACTAGATTATTGACTCTAGTAAACCCTTTGGGTGATGGTCACATGACGATGTGAACTATGGGTGTTAATCACATGGTGATGTGAACTATTGATGTTAAATCACATGGCGATGTGAACTAGATTATTGACTCTAGTGCAAGTGGGAGACTGAAGGAAATATGCCCTAGTGGCAATAATAAAGTTATTATTTATTTACTTATATCATGATAAATGTTTATTATTCATGCTAGAATTGTATTAACCGGAAACTTGATACATGTGTGAATACATAGACAAACAGAGTGTCACTAGTATGCCTCTACTTGACTAGCTCGTTGATCAAAGATGGTTATGTTTCCTAGCCATTGACATGAGTTGTCATTTGATTAATGGGATCACATCATTAGGAGAATGATGTGATTGACTTGACCCATTCCGTTAGCTTAGCACTCGATCGTTTAGTATGTTGCTATTGCTTTCTTCATGACTTATACATGTTCCTATGACTATGAGATTATGCAACTCCCGTTTACCAGAGGAACACTTTGTGTGCTACCAAACGTCACAACGTAACTGGGTGATTATAAAGGCGCTCTACAGGTGTCTCCGAAGGTACTTATTGGGTTGGCGTATTTCGAGATTAGGATTTGTCACTCCGATTGTCGGAGAGGTATCTCTGGGCCCACTCAGTAATACACATCACTATAAGCCTTGCAAGCATTGTAACTAATGAGTTAGTTGCGGGATGATGTATTACGGAACGAGTAAAGAGACTTGCCGGTAACGAGATTGAACTAGGTATCGAGATACCGACGATCGAATCTCGGGCAAGTAACATACCGATGACAAAGGGAACAACGTATGTCGTTATGCAGTCTGACCGATAAAGATCTTCGTAGAATATGTGGGAACCAATATGAGCATCCAGGTTCTGCTATTGGTTATTGACCGGAGAGGTGTCTCGGTCATGTCTACATAGTTCTCGAACCCGTAGGGTCCGCACGCTTAACGTTACGGTGACAATTATATTATGAGTTTATATGTTTTGATGTACCGAAGGTTGTTCGGAGTCCCGGATGTGATCACGGACATGACGAGGAGTCTCGAAATGGTCGAGACATAAAGATTGATATATTGGAAGCCTATGTTTGGACATCGGAAGTGTTCCGGGTGAAATCGGGATTTTTCCGGAGTACCGGGAGGTTACCGGAACCCCCCGGTAACTTAATGGGCCTTAGTGGGCCTAGGTGGAAGACAGGAGAGGAGGCCAGGGCAGGGCCGCATGCCCCTCCCCCCAGTCCGAATAGGACAAGGAGAGGGCGCGGCGCCCCCCTTTCCTTCCTCCCCTCCACCTCTTTCCCCTCTCTCTCCTAGTCCAACATGGAAAAGGGGGGAGTCCTACTCCCGGTAGGAGTAGGACTCCTCCTGGCGCGCCTCTCCCCTTGGCCGGCCGAACCCCCCCTTGCTCCTTTATATACGGGGGCAGAGGGGCACCTCTAGACAACACAATTGATCATTGATCTCTTAGCCGTGTGCGGTGCCCCCCTCCACCATATTACACCTCGATAATATCGTAGCAGTGCATAGACGAAGCCCTGCATCGGTAGAACATCATCATCGTCACCACGCCGTCGTGCTGACGAAACTCTCCCTCAACACTCGGCTGGAACGGAGTTCGAGGGACGTCATGGAGCTGAACGTGTGCTGAACTCGGAGGTGCCGTGCATTCGGTACTTGATCGGTCGGATCGTGAAGACGTACGACTACATCAACCGCGTTGTGTTAACGCTTCCGCTTTCGGTCTACGAGGGTACGTGGACAACACTCTCCCCTCTCATTGTTATGCATCACCATGATCTTGCGTGTGCGTAGAAATTTTTTGAAATTACTACGTTCCCCAACAAGGATATCACATGGAAACAACATGCAAAGAAAACTTCGTGGAAACCTTGTTTGAAAGTTTAAAAAAAATTGTAAAAAAGTATGGGATATTAAGAGCATCTACAACCGGCATCCTTGAATCCTCCTCAACGTCCGTGGACACGACCGGTCAGTGACCGGACAAGAGAGAGAAGGAAAAAAAAGTGACTCAACCGGACCCCTCGTCTCATTCGTATACGTTCAGGTTGTCCGTGAACCCTCATATTGAGGAGAAAGGTCTCAATCGTAAAGTCGCTCTCTCTCGGCTACCCGCTCCGCTAGGGTTCCCACCCACCCCCCCACCGCCGACGACCTAGCCTCCCCGCCGGGAGCGCGCCTCCCGGCCCGC
>NC_057799.1:389469212-389491460 GCF_018294505.1 Triticum aestivum | reverse complement strand
GGGGGACCCCTGCGGTCGCGGCCTCGTTCCCGCCTCCCTCCCCTCCCCACGTCACCGGCGAGCTCCCTCGGGCAAAGCCCGAGGGGCGCGGCGGCGGCAAGGCCCTTCTTCCCCGTCCGCTTGTGGGCGCCGACGCGGGGCGGCCCCTTCGAGTGGCGGCGCTGGACGTCCGCGGGATCTAGCGGCGTGGCGGCGGTCTCGCGGGGCGGCAGGGTTGCCTGCTAGTGGCGGCGCTCCGGCGACTCTCGTTCCGCGCGCGGCGGGGCGGCTGTGGTGCTCCCGTCTCGGGAGGTGGCGCGCGGCCAGTCTCTTGCCGGATCCGGCCGGATCTGGCTTTGGGGGCTGGCCGGCGGCGCCTGGCTCCGGTGCTGCGTGCCCGGCGGCTCCGGCGCTTGGACCTCGTCGGGCGACGCTGGTAGGGCAGCGGCCGGGAGTGGCCGCTGCTCCGGCCGTGGGCGGCGGCATGGGTAGGTCTCGGTGGTGGCCTACCGGTGTTGTGGCGGCTTCTCGGTGGTTCGATGGATCTGCTCGCGGCAGCGGCCGGCTTCTCCGGTGTCGGCTTGTCTGCGTTCGGGCCGTCTCGACCTTCACCCCATTTCCTCGTCGCCCGGGCGCTACTTCCATCAATGGGCTGGTCCTCTCCCAGCTACGGTTCACCTCTCGTCTCGCACCCGGTGCCGTAGGATTGAGCTCGTCTCGCGCACGATGTAGCAGGACCGAGTTCGTCTCGCGCATGGTGCAGCAGGACTGACCTCGTCCCCCTCTCAATGCTGCAGGACCGAGCTCGTCTCGCGCTCGAGGCAGCAGGACAGGTCGGTGGATGCCAGTTCTGGCCGACCTATTGGGTCTCGACGCTGGGGGTCGCCCAGGGGCGCGAAAGGTGGGACCTTTCCGCTCGTCTCTTTCATTGTGGTGCGGCAGGTCTCGGGTGAGGTGGTGTCGAGGTCTTGGATGCTGGGGCGGCGGCCCTGGTGGTGGAAGCGCGGTGATCTTGGGCAGAGTCTGTGCCTTGGTGCTGCCCGGTCACCATGGTCGTGTGGGCGATGTGGTTGCCGGGGTGTGGCGTTCGATGGCGATGAATGTTGGCCGAGGTGAAAACCTGCTCTATCTTCGGACGGACCGGCGGCGGCGAAGATCGTTCCCTTCTTGAAGGCGTCGTCGCGGCTCTCATTGCCCGTCATGCGGCTCCGGGGGAAACTCTGATCCTTGGATCGGGCGGTGGCGGCGCTCCGGTGTCGTATCCTTCCTGAAGGCGCCGCCTTGGAGCGCATGGTTCGTCATATGTAGCTTCATCTCTTCGGGCCGGTAGTGCTAGGGGTGGTGTTGCTGCGCTCAGCGCCTATGTATCCTGTCATGGGTGTGTGCGTGTGTTGTGGTGGCATGGCGTGTGTTTGTACTGGGTGCTTGTTGATTGGTGCTTTATATATAAAGCGGGGCGAAAGCCTTTTTCGGTATTGAGTTTAAATATAAGGAGGATATGAGGACACACGGACGCACCCAAACACGTCCGGTCGGTCCGCCATGTAGGACGCGCCCACCCCGGACCACCTTTTCTTTATTCTTTTTTTCCCTTCTCTCTTCATCTCCATCAATCACGTGCAAGTGACTGGACATATGAGGAAGAAAATGAGGAGTGTGTTTGCATGAACGGATAAATAGGGGCTCAAAACGGACACGCCTGGTGACTGACCGGGCGCGTCCGTGGGCATTTAGGGGAGCAGATTTGGTAAGTCCGGCTGTTGGTGCTTTAAGCTCCACCAAATTCTAAGTTGAAACACATTACTATTCAGTGTTGAATTTGTTTTTCTCATAGCTTGCATCCCTATTCAGTGCTGAATTTGTTTTTATCATAGTCCGCATCTTGCAACGTATTTGAATTTGAATTTTCGCATGGCAATAGAATATCACCTCTTAACATCTCTTTTTTTCTTGAGACTTTTTTTGAAACTTTAAAACATCGTTTCCACGTGGTGTACATCCGTTTTCATCAAATGTTGGTTTCCATGTGATATTCTCGCAATCAAACTGGGCATAGCAGGAAAAAAAACTGGGCATAGCAGAAATATGTATACTAGAAAAGGTAATGCAAACAAGCATTTGAAGATCCTCAGCTCAAGTGTTTCTTGCTGGAGACCATCCATGGCAAATAACGAACTATTCTTGTTGCTTCTTTTGTGTGTGTGTGAAACTCCTTTTGCCGTTCCTTTCTTGGTTAGTCAACTAATCATACTTCACCAGGTGACAGATTCCATCTTTGTGACCGTCTACATTTGAGAGATCCTTCCACTTGATACCATGACATGCATGAGGACGACCTGCGCCCTAACACCACCCGGGGCAAGAAACATATGGAAGGTTTGTTGGACACACCGCGGTTTCAACCCGCGTCACCATGAGCAAGTGAACTCGTATGATATTATTATGGGGTCGACAGAATCTAGCACCCATGATGCCTTGCAAAATTATTGGTGTGTGTACCTTGATCGTATTTGAGAACTGCTACATACATATGACGTCTCTTCAATATTTGGACGAAGTTGGACTTATTTTTATTAGTATTATAAAGTGGAACACAATTTCTACATGCACCGACTCATAATGCCATTGTCTCTTGGTTGAAGCGTCGACACCACCGGTAAGCAAAGGACATTTTTTCTTTGTACTCTACACGAAGTATGTATACAAGTACACCTTGAAGGTTTAGACAATTCTGATTTTTAAATGTCTTGGTTTCAGTTTTTTGAAGGAAGATTTCATCGTGGCCTCTAGAACAAGGTAACACTCCCAACTTATTCAAATTAACCTTCAAACTAGAGAGAATATGTCTACTACAACAAGTTTTGTCTGGCTCCAGTGAGGAAGAGGCGATGACGGCGGCACGCCTTCGGCTTGCTTCAGTGCTTGTAGTCATCGCTAGGTGCTCTACGGATCTAGATGTAATTTTTATTATTTTCAATGCTCGTTATACTATCATGATTAAAAATGAATAGATCAGAAGTTTTCTCGTGAAAAGAAATGAATATGACCATATGTGGCCAGCATAGAAATAACAAGAGTAAAAGTGTCAGACAATTTTTTTTATTGCGGGCAAAGGCGTTAAGACACTTTAAACTTGAAAAAACATATAGGTCTTTCCTCAAAAAAAAAACTTCAATATAATCTTCATTTACTATTTCATTTCAAAAAAACATATAGGTCGTCCCCAGGGCGGCTCGAGGGAACCCTAGTTGCGCCGCAGCCGCCCCCCTCTACAGCATGCCCTCCTCCCACCGCCGCCGGATGAGTCAGCCGAGCGAAGCCCGCATCGGAGGACGGGGGCGGCGGGGATCTCCGCGCGCGCGGCGGCCTTGATCTCCGGCGTGAGTCCGTGGTGGTGGGAGACTCGTCCTTGGCGTCTCCCGCCGGCGTGGTGGCTGCCCGGCGCGGCGTCCTCGTCCTCTCGCGGGTGATGGGTTGCCGACTGCTCGTGGCTGCCTCGACGCGACGGCGACCCGAGGTCTCATATCTGGTCATGGCGGGCTCGGCCGATCTGGCCCGTCAGCTTCGACTGACAGTGAGGTTGGTGGTTTTGCGTGGTGGTGGCGCCGCCGTCGTGCAGGAGGTGTTTGGGCCAGTGGGTTCGCATGCTTGCGGCGCTGGGGTTCCCCCATCCTCGTCTAGCAGTGTGAGGGTGCGGAGGTAGGGTTGCTCCGGGCGAAAGCCGATGGCGCGGCGTCTGCGGATGTCGCTCTCCTCCTGGGGGGCGTCGTGGAGCTCTCCGACCTCCTCCGCTCTTGGGTGTACTTTCTTCGGGTGAAAGCCTAGGACCTGCTGTGCAGGGCCAGACGATGGCATGACAAGTCGCTTGCTACCTCTTGAGCATGCGTTGATTTCCCCTTGAAGAGGGAAGGGTGATGCAGCAAAGTAGCGTAAGTATTTCCCTCAGTTTTTGAGAACCAAGGTATCAATCCAGTAGGAGGCCACACGCAAGTCTCTCGTACCTACACAAATAAATAAGAACCTTGCAACCAACGCGATAAAGGGGTTGTCAATCCCTTCACGACCACTTGCAAAAGTGAGATCTGATAGAGATGATAATATTTCGTATTTTTATGATAAAGATTGAAACTAAAGATTGCAAAGTAAAAGTAGATTGGAAACTTATACGATGGAAAATAGACCCGGGGACCATAGGTTTCACTAGTGGCTTCTCTCAAGATAGCGTAAGTATTACGGTGGGTGAACAAATTACTTTCAAGCAATTGATAGAAAAGTGCATAATTATGAGAATATCTAGGCATGATCATGTATATAGGCATCACGTCCGCAACAAGTAGACCGACTCCTGCGTGCATCTACTACTATTACTCCACACATCGACCACTATCCAGCATGCATCTAGAGTATTAAGTTCATAAGAACAGAGTAACGCATTAGGCAAGATGACATGATGTACAGGGATAAACTCAAGCAATATGATATAAACCCCATCTTTTTATCCTTGATGGCAACAATACAATACGTGTCGTTTTCCTTTCTGTCACTGGGACCGAGCAACGCAAGATTGAACCCAAAGCTAAGCACTTCTTTCATTGCAAGAAAGATCAATCTAGTAGGCCAAACCAAACTGATAATTCGAAGAGACTTGCAAAGATAACCAATCATACATAAAAGAATTCAGAGAAGATTCAAATATTGTTCATAGATAATCTTGATCATAAACCCATAATTCATCGGATCCCGACAAACACACCACAAAAAGAGTTACATCGAATAGATCTCCAAGAAGATCGAGGAGAACTTTGTATTGAGATCCAAAGAGAGAGAAGAAGTCATCTAGCTAATAACTATGGACCTGTCGTCGAATTGTCATGGCAGATGTCCTTGAGCTAGGACTTAGTCGTGGAGCCATCGCAACTAGGAAGCTTGAAGGGGTTATGCGGGACAAGGAACACAAGGGTTTATACTGGTTCGGCCCCTTACGGTGAAGGTAAAAGCCTACGTCCAGTTTGAGGTGATATTGATTAGGGTTACGATCGCCAGGAGCTAAGCAACTATCCCCGGCTCTCGATGATATTGTTCTCGCCCTTAAACTGCTGCCGGGTCGTCCCTTTATATAGGGAGGCTGACGCCCAGCAACCCTTAGAGTCCCTGGCCGGCTCATAAGAGTGTCCGGCTCGGACTCTAAACAATACTTGCCTTACACTACAAGTTCTATTATAGTAATGATTGTAACTACGGGCCTTAAGCCATATCCGGGTCTCAGCCCATCTCTTGCCCATCATCTTGAAACTTAGCTCTGGGCTTCTGGCAACGACCGTACGAGTAACCCGGCCCCTCCTGGCAGGTGACTCTAAGGTCTATATCCTCAACATTAGGCCCCAGATTGATTTGAGCCGGCTCATGTCAATCTTCAACTCTTCTGACAGAAAAAATCTCCGGCTTACCATTTATGTGAAGGCCATAACCCGGAGTGACGTCATCCTCTGGACTCCGGATAATCCGCCATGACGTCATCCTCCATTAAGTCCGTTTTTTACTCCGCCAGATCCGCAACGGATCTTTGCTTTACTGTCATTCCGAAAATCGAGGCGTCGTGGGGGGGAGATAACCGCGCCGTGGTCTCCTTGAATCTCGCGCCCACTTATGACCTTGCCTTATAAATAGGCCGGCCCAACGGGTTCTTCTCACGCTCTCTTCTTCCTCCTCGCGCCGTCGCTCCTCTGCCCGAGCTCTGCCACTGCCGCCGCCGTCGCGCCCCTGGTCTTCATCAACCCGGCCGCTGCATCACCCTGATTCGGACCAGATACACGGCGGCGACTTCCGCTCTTCTCCAACTCCGGTGAGTCTCCTTTGCCCTGTCAGATAGATCTACCGTAGGGTTCGTCTGTGTTCTTCGCGTTCATGGCCATCGCCACAAACCTCGGTAGTTCTCGTAGCCACTGTACTTGGTTGATCTTTAACCTTGCATAAAACTAGTGCGGTAGTTGTTTAAGCCTCATTTCAAGTACCAGTAGATCTCCTTCCACTGTATAAATGCTTCGTTCGAGCTCTAGAATATCCGCTCGTCTGTTTCTAGGTCTAGAAAGTTTTCATTTCACTTGACCATTTTGATCCAACAAAGTTACTGCCATATGTGAAACCTGTTTTACCACACTTAGTAAAAACTGCAACCATTGAATCTTGGCGGCTTACGATTCCGGGTTAAAAAACCCACGCGTTGTAGAATCCTCCGGTTTAAAGAGAACCATGCCTTATAGAATCCCCCGGCTTAACTGTGATAAAGCCGTAAATAATCAATCTTGTCTTGAATGCCCCCGCGGCTTAAATAATCCACTGTACCTGAGTATATATCATTAGTACCCTTCATAAACCGCCATCTTAGCTTGAACGATAGATCTCCGGCTTACAATTAACCCGGACACTTTTTCTCTTTATCATAGACCACCAACTTTCACCATGCCTCCCAAGGCTCCCATCACTTGCAACTGGATGAGATCCAACGTCACCGACGAGACCCTGGCCAATTTTGTTAAGTCCGGATATTTACCTAAGAAGGAAATCATGTCCTACCGTGCCCCTGACCCGTCGGAAGAGAGACCACAACCAAGGGACGGGGAGGTAGTGATCTTTGCAGATCATATGAGCCGGGGCTTCGCACCACCCGGCTCAAAGTTTTCCAGGGACGTGCTCAACTTCTTTGACCTTCGGCCTCAGGATATAGGACCCAACTCCGTATCCAACATCTGTAACTTCCAAGTCTTTTGCGAAGTGTATCTTGGAGAAGAGCCGAGTCTGCTGCTCTTCAGAGAGCTGTTTTACATAAACCGCCAAAATGAGTGTGCCAACGGGCCAAGTCTGGAGTTAGGCGGCATCTCCATCCAGCGGCGTAGGGACTGTCTTTTCCCTTACGCAGAGCCGCCGAGCCACCCCAAGGACTAGAATATGACTTGGTTCTATTGTCAAGATACGTCCCCGGCTGACGAGAACCCGCTGCCCGGCTTTCGCCCAACACGTCTAGAGCCGACTCATCCGCTGTCGGACAAACTGACTGCAGCGGAACGCCAGCCTCTGCTTCCAACTATCAATAAGATCAAGGCCCTGCTAGGCAACGGTCTGAACGGAATTAACCTGGTCCGGGTCTGGATCTCATGGCGGGTGATCCCATTGAGCCGCCGCCCCGGCTTAATGTGTGAGTACACCGGGCGAAAGGATGACCCGCAGAGGCACAGTCGCAATGATCTTCCAGAAGACGTTGCAGAGGAAGAGACCAAGGCTCTTCTAAACGAGAGCCTGGCAGATTGCGGAAGAACCGGGTTAGCCCCCTTCTGCAAGACCAATCCAGCCCCAGCGGTAAGCCGCTGACTTTAACTTTTATCTTCGTCTGTATATAACCTTTATCTGAACCGTTTTAAGAATCAATCATTGTATCTTTCAGGCTGATGATAAGTTCTGGCGGGTCAAATATGACCATGAAGCGGCCAAGAAGGCCAGGAAGGCGAAGAAAGCCGCCAAGAAAGCCGCCCCTCTAAAAAAGGGAAGCAGACCCACTGCTTCGGAGCTAATGCAATTAAGCGATAGCTCCGAGTCAGAGGTAACCCTTAAACCTTTAAATTCTTGCTATATTTGTTGTTTGTTGCTGTCCGCCTTATCAACACTTTGCTCATTGACAGGATGACACCGGCGCCAGTAACCCGGTAGTTGAAGAGGTAATGTCACTTTCCTCCGACTCGGAGCCCTTGCCACAGCTGAAAGTCCGAAGAGTAACCCGGAAAGTAAGCTTTTCACATCCTTTAGCTCATCAAGACCCTCAATTTCTTTTGAAGCAGCAGGTTCATGAGAGCCGGCGTCACACCCGGGCCCACAAGGACACCGACCTCTCCGCCGGGTTACCCGACGCAACAAGGAAGCGTCGCACTGAGGTTTTTTCTCATTTGTACCCTCTTCATCCGTTGGCGGGTGTTATCCATCAGCCACTCAACTCTTCTGACTCCAATTATCAGGAGACCTCCCCCTCTTCGGGTGACTCCATGCAGTCAAATCTGCCGGCCTTCAAGACTGCGCCCGGGTAACAACAATCTTCTTACATTATCTTTGTCTGTACTTACTCTTTGTATGCCTAACACTTCTGTCTCTTCAGCGCCCAGGCAAAGCTCACCAAAAGAGCGAAGAAGACCAGGTCAGCCGGAGTGCCAGACTTACCTGACCCGGAGGCGACGGTTCAAGAGCCGCCAGCTACCTCCGCCCCCGAAGCCACCGCTCCAATGGACACGGCACCTGAGGTCCCTGCCCCGACTGCCAAGGCAACGACCGAAGCTTCGGTTAACCCGGAGGCCTCCGGCTCAGCTCCACCAGCAGACGACCCGGATGTGGTAATCACCCGGACGGAATTCGTTGAGCCGGGGAGACCGACCGCGTTGGCCAAATGCTCCGTGAAGGGGGAGTTGCTGCAGCCCCACCGGGTGAACCTGGACCTCTCCAGCTACACCGACTTGAGCATTGGAGAGCTCGTCTCTGGCTACATCAGCCAAGTACACAAGAGCCGGGACGCCGAGTTTGCCATGGTCAACCAGATCCAACAAAAATCTGAGGTATCCTTCTGCTGTCTTCTTACTTTACTGCGTAGTTACCTTTGCCATGCTAGCCCTCAAGTCGACGACTTATGCTTGAATACGTTGTAGACTTAGGTTCCGGCTTACTCAATCTGAGCCGGCAGTATGTAGATAGATACGTTCAATATGCATTAGCCCCCAAGTGCCAAGTGTCTTTGCTTGGAAAACGCTTGGGACTTATACAATGACTGTTAATTAACCCGGAAATATATGCAGGCTGTTGGCAAGAAACTAGAGGCGGATCTTGCGGATCTCAAGAGCCGGCTGAAGATGCAGGAGATGGAGACCCGGAAGGCAAACGCCAAGTTTGTATCCAGCATCGCCACTCAAGAAAAACTGAAGACCGAGTTTGATGCTGAGAGAAAAGCCTGGGTCGAAGAGAAGGCCGCGCTGGTGACCCGGGCGGAACAGGCGGAGAAGGCTCTCGCTGAGAAGACCGCCGAGCTCTCCGGCCTAAAGCGCCAGGTTTCCCAAATGGTAGCTGCTATCTTCGGTAAGTCGCCTCACCGGCTTTCATCAAGTTTGTATATGTCATGATTCATCCTTATCACTGGCTTATCTGAGTCTGTTAAACAGGTCCCAGGAGTGCCAACCTCAACCATAGTGTGGTCACCAAGTTAAAGGCCGTGTACACCCTGGTGGAACAGCTCTACACCGGGTCACAGCGTGCCTTAGCTGTGGTGGCCCTATCCAACGAGGTGCCAACTCATCTTGCCGAGGTCCTGCGCCGGCTCGCTGTTCTGCCGCAACGGATCCAGGAGCTACGACGGGCCTCCGCGAGAGCCGGAGCAATCGCCGCGCTGAGCCGGCCAAAGCATTCCTGCCGGAGCTAGACCCGGCAGACATCGCCCTAGGTTACCCAAGCCTGAAGGAAGACGGCTCAGCCTTCGACCAGAAGGATTTCGCGGCGTGTGTGAAGGCTGTATGCCCGGTGGCCACCCTCCTCGGGAACGACACCGACTTAACCAAGTACCAGCCGGGTTATGATGCGGAGAATCAGAGGATTCCAACCCCTCGCTATGAAGCTCTCAATCCGATCCCTCCGGCTCGTCAGCACACCTTCGCCCCGGAGATTGACCCGGCCGGGTTAATTGACGAAGAAGCCCAGTTCGAAGCTCTCAGCGGCATCGACTGGAAATCATCCACCTTTGAGGTCTTAGGATCAGCCGGAGGAGAAGACAGGAATGAGCCGGGGACTTCAACCCAGCGGGCATCATAATTTAGCTGGCGGGTTATCAAACATTGTTCCACCTTTTAGACTTGAAGAGTTATTGTAATAGAGTAGGTGCAACAGTTTATCTCTGCCGTGCCATCGTGCACGTTTTAAATGCGAAAGCCCTTTGAATTTGTCTCTTTGATGTTTCTCCGGGTCATAATCATCCCTTTGTTTTTCTCAACCTCAAAAGGTGCCTTTAAGTATCTGCATAGAAAGGCAAATCACAAGTCTCGAGGCGGCTTACCGCCCTGAGAATCAGGTGTTTGAGATAGATAACCCGGAATATGAATCAAAAAAGAGTGGTCCTTAATTATACTCTGAACATAGCCGTAACATTCACACTTAATGGCCTATAGGTATACTTCCGGTTTAAATAATCCGGGTAGTAAGGTTGACACCTTAACTCTGATTTACTTGCCTTGATGACACCCATGACGTGCAACTAACACTGTAAACCAAAGTTAAGCCGGCAAGTGAGACCCGATCATGTATACCTCAGAGTAAACTTGTGAAAAAGCAGAAGAACTTAGGGGCTTCCGGTTCGAATACGACCAGAGACCCGGCCCAAAGGGGTTAAGCCAAGATTCGGATACGATCATATAGCCCCCAGTGGGTGTGGCGATGCCAATCAAGAGGGTACCGACAGCTATGTTCTCTTTGGTTCGAATACGACCCATGTTTGAACAGGAAGCCCCCAAGTGATTCTTAAAATTGTTTAACGACGCTGATTCGAATACGATCCACGTCGGTTCTCAGAGGGGTTAAACTATGGTTCAAATATGACCAAAGGCAACCTTCCAATGAGCTCGGCACTTTGCCAATCAAATGGGTATCGACAGCTATGTTCTCTTTGGTTCGGATACGACCCATGTTTGAACAGGAAGCCCCCAAGTGACTTTACCGCTTACGGCTAGATTCGAATACGATCATAAGCCGGGTCCTCCTTTGAGTCAGCATGTAATCTTGCAATAAAAACAACACACGCATATTTGGAGGAGAAAAAAGGACAGAGGTCCTGCTTTATTGCTTATCATAATATATACATGGCTGAGATAAATATGGACACCACGAGAGCCGGTAGCTCAAGTGTAATAAGGCCGAAGCTGAGCTATGTTCCACGGCCGACGGGTCTATTCCTCAGACTTACGTGAATCTTTGTGCTCCCGAATGTCAATGAGGTAATATGACCCGTTGTGCAAGTTCTTGCTGACCACAAAGGGCCCTTCCCAAGGTGGGGATAACTTGTGTGCATCTGTTTGATCCTGGATGAGCCGGAGCACAAGGTCGCCTTCCTGGAAGACCCGGGATTTGACCCGGCGGCTATGATAACGGCGCAAGTCTTGTTGGTAAATCGCTGACCGGGCTGCTGCCACATCACGCTGTTGATCCAACAAGTCAAGAGCATCTTGGCGTGCCTGTTCATTATCTGTCTCAACATAAGCCGCCACGCGAGGTGAGTCGTGACGGATGTCACTGGGGAGGACTGCTTCCGCTTCATAAACCATGAAGAAAGGCGTGAAGCCTGTAGTTCGTTTAGGAGTAGTATTGATGCTCCATAAGACGGAGGGCAACTCCTCCACCCAACAACCCGGCGTCTGTTGCAAAGGGACCAGAAGCCGGGGCTTGATGCCCTTCAGAATCTCCTGATTAGCTCTCTCAGCTTGACCATTGGATTGAGGATGAGCCACTGAAGAAACATCAAGTCGGATATGCTCTCGTTGACAAAACTCCTCCATGGCGCCTTTGGAAAGATTGGTGCCATTGTCAGTTATAATGCTGTGCGGAAAGACAAAACGGAAAATCACCTTTTTCATAAATTGAACCGCCGTGGCTGCATCACACTTGCTCACTGGCTCAGCTTCCACCCACTTTGTGAATTTGTCAACTGCCACCAAGAGGTGGGTCTTTTTATCCTTGGACCGTTTAAAAGGCCCAACCATATCAAGCCCCTAGACCGCAAAGGGCCAAGTGATTGGGATCATCCTCAACTCCTGATCCGGCACATGAGCCCGTCGTGAGAACCTTTGGCAACCATCACATTTACTGACCAAGTCCTCTGCATCAACATGAGCCGTCAGCCAATAAAAACCATGACGGAAAGCCTTGGCCACAAGGGATTTTGAGCCGGCATGATGGCCACAATCCCCTTCATGGATCTCACGCAAGATCTCTTGGCCTTCCTCAGGGGAGATACAACGTTGAAATGCCCCTGAAACACTGCGATGATGTAACTCGCCATCGATGACGATCATTGACTTAGCCCGCCGGGTTATTTGCCTGGCCAAAGTTTCATCCTCAGGCAACTCTCCCCGGGTTATATAAGCCAGATATGGCATTGTCCAGTCTGGTATGACATGAAGAGCCGCCACCAGTCGTGCCTCCAGGTCAGGGATAGCCAAGTCCTCCTCTGTAGGCAACTTAATCGAAGGGCTATACAGGACATCCAGGAAAGCGTTAGGCGGCACCGGCTTTCGCTGAGAGCCTAGCCGGCTTAAAGCATCAGCCGCCTCGTTCTTCCTGCGATCAATGTGCTCCACTTGGTATCCCTGAAAGTGCCCAGCAATGGCATCAACCTCGCGGCGATAAGCCGCCATGAGGGGATCCTTAGAATCCCACGTGCCTGATACTTGTTGAGCCACCAAGTCTGAGTCACCAAAGCACCTTACCCGGCTTAAGCTAATCTCCTTAGCCACCCGAAGACCGTGGAGCAAAGCCTCGTATTCAGCCGCATTGTTAGTGCAAGGAAACATCAACTGTAGGACATAATGGAACTTGTCACCTTTAGGGGAAGCCAATACAACGCCAGCCCCCGAGCCCTCCAGCTGCCTGGACCCATCAAAGTGAATAGTCCAATAAGTGTTATCCGGCTTTTGCTCGGGCACTTGTGACTCTGTCCAATCATTGATGAAATCCACCAAAGCCTCAGATTTAACCGCAGTGCATGGCACATATTTGAGACCATGAGGTCCAAGTTCTATAGCCCACTTAGCAATTCTCCCTGTGGCCTCTCTGTTTTGAATAATATCACCAAGAGGGGCAGAACTGACCACAGTGATGGGATGACCCTGAAAATAATGCTTAAGCTTCCGGCTCGCCATGAACACACCATACACAAGCTTCTGCCAATGCGGGTACCGCTGCTTGGACTCAATGAGCACTTCGCTGACATAATAAACCGGCCGCTGAACCGGATGCTCCTTACCCGCCTCCTTGCGCTCCACCACAATAGCCACGCTGACGGCTCGTGCGTTTGCCGCCACATACAGTAGCAAGGGCTCCTTATCAACCAGAGCAGCAAGGACTGGGGGCTCTGCCAGCTGCTTTTTCAAATCCTCAAAAGCGGTATTAGCTGCATCATTCCAGACAAAGTTATCAGTCTTCTTCATCAACTGATATAAGGGCATGGCCTTCTCACCCAAACGGCTTATAAACCGGCTTAAAGCAGCAATGCGACCCACCAAGCGCTGGACGTCATTTATACACGCCGGCTTAGCTAGGGAGGTGATGGCCTTGATCTTCTCCGGGTTAGCCTCAATACCTCTGTCAGAAACCAACAAGCCCAATAGTTTGCCTGCAGGAACACCAAAAACACACTTGGCCGGGTTAAGCATCATTTTATAGACCCGGAGATTATCAAAGGTTTCCCTTAAATCATCTATCAGGGTTTCCTCTTTGATGGATTTAACCACAATATCATCCACGTAAGCGTGAACATTGCACCCGATCTGTTTATGAAGACAATTATGTACACAACGCTGGTAAGTCGCCTGTGCACACTTGAGTCCAAAGGGCATAGACACATAGCAAAAGGCTCCAAAAGGAGTGATAAACGCCGTCTTCTCCTGGTCCTTAACTGCCATCTTAATCTGATGATACCCGGAATAAGCATCCAAGAAACTTAAGCGTGCGCAACCTGCCGTAGCATCAATGATTTGATCAATACGGGGGAGGGCAAAAGGATCGGCCGGACACGCCTTGTTCAAGTCCGTGTAGTCCACACACATCCGCCAGGTGCCGTTCTTCTTGAGCACGAGCACCGGGTTAGCCAACCACTCTGGGTGAAAGACTTCAACGATAAACCCGGCCGCCAAGAGCCGGGCCACTTCTTCACCAATAGCTTTTCGCCTCTCTTCATTAAACCGCCGAAGGAACAGTCTGACCGGCTTAAATTTCGGATCAACATTGAGAGTGTGCTCAGCGAGTTCTCTAGGTACACCTGGCATGTCAGAAGGTTTCCACGCGAAGATGTCCCTATTCTCACGGATGAACTCAATGAGCGCGCTTTCCTATTTCGGGTCCAGATTTGCACTGATGCTAAACTGCTGAGACGAGTCACCTGGAACAAAATCAACAAGTTTAGTCTCGTCAGCTGATTTAAATTTCATTGCCGGTTCATTCTCCGTGGTTGGCCTTTTCAGAGAGGTCATATCTGTTGGGTCAACATTGTCTTTGTAAAACTTCAACTCCTCTGTAGCACAAACAGACTCTGCATAAGCCGCATCGCCTTCCCCGCACTCTAGAGCCACTTTCCGGCTGCCGTGAACCGTAATAGTCCCGTTGTGACCCGGCATTTTGAGCTGTAAGTACACATAACACGGCCGTGCCATGAACTTGGCATAAGCCGGCCGTCCAAATATAGCATGGTATGGACTTCTTATCTTGACCACCTCAAAGGTCAACTTCTCCACCCTGTAGTTGTTCTCATCACCAAAAGCCACTTCCAATTCGATCTTGCCGACTGGATAAGCCGACTTACCAGGTACCACACCATGGAAGATAGTGTTTGACTGGCTGAGGTTCTTATCAACCAACCCCATACGGCGAAAAGTCTCATAATAGAGGATATTGATGATGCTGCCTCCATCCATGAGTACCTTTGTGAACTTATAGCCTCCCACCTGAGGAGCCACCACTAAGGCCAAGTGGCCCGGGTTATCCACCCGGGGAGGGTGATCCTCCCTACTCCACACTATAGGCTGCTCAGACCACCGCAGGTAGCGTGGAACTGCTCAGACCACACTATAGCCGGCTCAACAGCATTCACAGCCCTCTTGTGAAGCTTCTGATCTCGTTTGCACAAACTAGTGGTAAACACATGATACTGTCCACCGCTAAGCTGCTACGGATTGGTCTGATAACCCACCTGCTGCTGTTGATGACCCTGGCCAGACTGTTGATTAAAGCCCCCTTGACCGCCCTGAGGGCCAGAATTTGAGCCGCCCCCCGGGCCATGGAAGCCGCCGGCGCCTAAGCCGCCGGCACCTGAGCCACCACCCGGGCCATTGTAGTTTTTAAAGGCCTTCATGATTGCACAATCCTTCCACAGATGAGTCGCTGGCTTCTCTCTAGAGCCGTGTCTCGGACAAGGTTCATTCAACAGCTGCTCCAGAGAAGGTCCTGACCCGGCGCCTCGGGGAGGGGGCCTCCCCTTGCGTCGCTGGTTGTTACCTTGGGAGCTCGCGTTGGCTACGAACTCTAGGCTGCCATCGGCCTTGCGCTTGCCTCCTCCTTGGTTCCCCGGGTTAAACTGAGGACCCTTGCCATTGCCGTTCTTCTTTCCCTTCCCTATCCTTTCATCATCTGAAGGGGGATCCTTGGTACCATCGGAATCGGCGTACTTGACAAGAGCCGCCATTAGTGTACCCATATCAGTGCAGTCACGTTTAAGCCGCCCAAGTTTCATCTTTAGGGGCACAAAGCGACAGTTTTGTTCCAACATTAAGACTGCAGAGCCGGCATCCATCTTATCCGATGAATGTATGATCTCCTTGACCCGGCGAACCCAATGGGTCGTGGATTCACCCTCCTGCTGCTTACAGTTGGTCAGATCCACAATTGACATAGACTGCCTACAGGTATCTTTGAAGTTCTGGATGAACCGGGCTTTCAGCTCAGCCCAAGACCCAATGGAATTCGGTGGTAGCCCTTTCAACCACGTACGGGCAGTTCCATCTAACATCATGGTGAAATACTTGGCCATGGCTGCCTCACTGACCTCCAGTAGCTCCATAGCCATCTCATAACTCTCAATCCAGGCCGCGGGTTGTAAGTCAGCTGTATAGTTAGGCACCTTCCTAGGGCCCTTGAAGTCCTTAGGCAGACGTTCATTACGGATAGCTGGCACTAAACAAGGAACTCCCCCGGTCCTGGTAGGGATACCCACATCAACGGAAGTCGTCGGGTAAGCCGGGGGGGTCTGGTAAGCCGTCAATTGAGGCGCTTCCTCCGCCTCTTGCCATGCTTGGTCCGCTGCGTAAAAGGCTCCATTATGAGCCGGGCCATGGCCAGGGGGCGGGTCATGGCGTCGGACGTTGCTTGAGCCGGTTGCCGAGACCATGTGCCGGCTGTAACTCGGGCTCTGACCTGGACGAGGAGTCGAGTGGATCCTGTCCCGGCTGTAGGAGTACGCCTCTTGCTGCGCCAGTGCTGTTTGAAGGAGTTCCCTGACCCGGCGGGTCTCGATAGCCGTCGGAGAGTCACCATCAACTGGTAGGGCCGCCAGCCGTGCTGCCGCAGCGACCGGGTGAACCGTGGCAGTTAACAGGGCCATCATCTTGTCCGTGAGATCCATCAGCACCTGAGCCGGAGAAGGCACCGGGTTTCCCGATCCAGCAGCGGGGTTCTGAACAGGCTGCGCACCAGCCATAAAAACTCCAACCTGACTTGGCGGCTTAAAAAGGTCCGGAATACTATCGCCATCGGAACAACCCATGAGCCTGCCATCTTGAAGTTGGTACAACGAGTTTGACTCATCAGTGGCCGACTCGCCGTCAGAGCCAGCGGCCGCCTCATCACCAGACCCGGATGGATCAGAGGGCCCTCCATGGATGCATCCCACAAAAGCGCGCTTTAAGGCAGGCTGGGCCCGGGCGGGTCGTGCGCGCTGAGCCGTTTCGATGAGATCGGCGCAGAGATCCGGCTCAGGGCCCGGCTCACCAATTTTGCTAATGAAGACATGAATTCCGCCGAAGGGGACCCGGTACTCGTACTCAATTGAGCCGGCGTTGGGGCCCCAGTCTGCATCGTCGATGTAGAGCTTGCCGCAATGACTCTTGGTCATCCGGCCCACAGCGTATCCCTTGAGCCCTTCGAAGCTGCCCTTCAAGAACTCAAATCCACCGTGCGCTAGCCCCACGGTGGGCGCCAACTGTCGTGGAATTGTCACGGCAGATGTCCTTGAGCTAGGACTTAGTCGTGGAGCCATCGCAACTAGGAAGCTTGAAGGGGTTATGCGGGACAAGGAACACAAGGGTTTATACTGGTTCGGCCCCTTACGGTGAAGGTAAAAGCCTACGTCCATTTTGAGGTGATATTGATTAGGATTACGACCGCCAGGAGCTAAGCAACTATCCCCGGCTCTCGATGATATTGTTCTCGCCCTTAAACTGCTGCCGGGTCGTCCCTTTATATAGGGAGGCTGACGCCCAGCAACCCTTAGAGTCCCTGGCCGGCTCACAAGAGTGTCCGGCTCGGACTCTAAACAATACTTGCCTTACACTACAAGTTCTATTATAGTAATGATTGTAACTACGGGCCTTAAGCCATATCCGGGTCTCAGCCCATCTCTGGCCCATCATCTTGAAACTTAGCTCCGGGCTTCTGGCAACGACCGTACGAGTAACCCGGCCCCTCCTGGCAGGTGACTCTAAGGTCTATATCCTCAACAGGACCCGAAGGTCTGTGGTAAACTACTCACACATCATCGGAGAGGCTATGGTGTTGATGTAGAAGCTCTCCGTGATCAATTCCCCCTCCGGCGGAGCGCCAGAAAAGGCCCCAAGATGGGATCTCACAGGTACAGAAGGTTACGATGGTGGAAATAGGGTTTCGTGGTGCTCCTCGATGGTTTCGGGGTACATGGGTATATATAGGAGGAAGAAGTAGGTCGGTGGAACCACGAGGGTTGGGGCGCGCCCAGGGGGCAGGCGCGCCTCCCTGTCTCGTGGCCTCCTCGTTGGTTTCTTGACGTCCACTCCAAGTCCTCTGGATCACGTTTGTTCCAAAAAGCACGCTCTCGAAGGTTTCATTCTGTTTGGACTCCGTTTGATATTCATTTTCTGCGAAACACTGAAATAGGCAAAAAACAGCAATTTGCACTGGGCCTTGGGTTAGTAGGTTGGTCCCAAAAATAATATAAAAGTGTATAATAAAGCCCATTAAACATCCAAAACAGAATATATAATAGCATGGAGCAATAAAAAATTATAGATACGTTGGAGACGTATCAAGCATCCCCAAGCTTAATTCCTGCTCGTCCTCGAGTAGGTAAATGATAAAAACAGAATTTTTGATGTGGAATGCTACTTAGCATATTCTTCAATGTAATTCTCTTTATTGTGGCATGAATGTTCAGAACCAAAAGATTCAAGATAAAAGTTTAATATTGACATAAAAATAATAATACTTCAAGCATACTAACTAAGCAATCATGTCTTCTCAAAATAACGGCCAAAGAAAGTTCATCCCTACAAAATCATATAGTTTGGTCATGCTCCATTTTCGTCAGACAAGAATGCTCTCATCTTGAATAACCCCGATGACAAGCCAAGCAATTGTTTCATACTTTAGTAATCTCAAACTTTTTTCAACTTTCACGCAATACATGAGCGTGAGCCATGGATATAGACTTATGGGTGGAATAGAATATAATGATGGGGGTTGTGTGGAGAAGACAAAAAAGGAGAAAGTCTCACATTGACGCGGCTAATCAACGGGCTAGGGAGATGCCCATCAATTGATGTCAATGCAAGGAGTAGCGATTGCCATGCAACGGATGCACTAGAACTATAAATGTATGAGAGCTCAACAAAAGAAACTAAGTGGGTGTGCATCCAACTTGCTTGCTCACGAAGACATAGGGCATTTGAGGAAGCCCATTGTTGGAATATACAAGCCAAGTTCTATAATGAAAAATTCCAACTAGTATATGAAAGTGACAAAACAAGAGACTCTCTATCATAAAGATCATGGTGCTACTTTGAAGCACAAGTATGGAAAAAGGATAGTAGCATTGTCCCTTTTTATTTCTCTTTTTCTTCTTTTTTTTGGGCCTTTATTTTTTTATTTGTGTAACTCCCACGATGCGGCTATATCTCCCACGTGTCGAAGCACGACTTAGAGGCATAACCGCATTGTAGGTATTGTCGCAAGAAGGGTCATCTTCACACAATCCCATGTAATGAACAAGAATGGGATAACGAGAGTTGGCTTACAATCGCCACTTCACACAATACATAAATTAATTCATACATCATCCAAAATCCACACATAGACCGACTACGGTCAAATCCAAATGAAAATAAGATAACCCCAAATGCTAGATCCCCGATCGTCCCAACTGGGCTCCACTACTGATCATCGGGAAAAGAAACATAGTAACGACCACGTTCCTCGTCGAACTCCCACTTGAGCTCGGTTGCGTCCTCTACACTGGTATCGTCGGCACCTGCAACTGTTTTGATAGAATCTGTGAGTCACGAGGACTCAGCAATATCACACCCGCGAGATCAAGACTATTTAAGCTTGTAGGGAGGCAAGGAGTAATATGGTGGAGCTGCGGCAAGCACTAAGCATATATGGTGGCTAACATACGCAAATGAGAGCGAGAAGAGAAGCAAAGCATCGGTCGTCAACTAGTAATGATCAAGAAGTGATCCTGAACTCCTACTTACGTTCATTCATAACCCAAGCCGTGTTGACTTCCCGGACTCCGCCGAAAAGAGACTATCACGGCTACACACACAGCTGATGTATTTTAATTAAGTCAAGTGTCAAGTTCTCTACAACCGGACATTAACAAATTCCCATCTGCCTCATAACCATGGGCACGGCTTTCGAAAGATAATACCCTGCAGGTGTGTCCCAACTTAGCCCATTATAAGCTCTCACGGTCAACGAAGGATAAACCTTCTCCCGGGAAGACCCGATCAGTCTCGGAATCCCGGTTTACAAGACATTTCGACAATGGTAAAACAAGACCAGCAAAGCCGCCCGAATGTGCCGACAAATCCCGATAGGAGCTGCACATATCTCGTTCTCAGGGCACATCGGATTGTCCAAGCTTCCGATAGGCGAGCCCAGAGTTGCCCCTGGTGGCCACCGGCGACTGACAGGTTGGACCAATACTCAGAGGAGCACTGGCCCGGGGGTTTAAATAAAGATGACCCTCGGGCTCGCGAAAACCCGAGGGAAAAAGGCTTAGGTGGCAAATGGTAAAACCAAAGTTGGGTCTTGCTAGAGGAGTTTTATTCAAGGCGAACTGTCAAGGGGGTCCCATAAATCACCCAACCGCGTAAGGAACGCAAACTCAAGGAACATAATACCGGTATGACGGAAACTAGGGCGGCAAGAGTGGAACAAAACACCAGGCATAATGCCGAGCCTTCCACCCTTTACCAGAATATATAGATGTATTCGTTAAATAAGAGATATTGTGATATGCCAAAATATCCATGTTCCAAAATGGAACCAACTTCAACTTCACCTGCAACTAGCAACGCTATAAGAAGGGCTGAGCAAAAGCGGTAACTTAGCCAAACAACGGTTTGCTAGGAAAGGATGGTTAGAGGCTTGACATGGCAATATGGGAGGCATGATATAGCAAGTGGTAGTTAATGCAGCATAGCAATAGAACGAACAACTAGCAAAGCAAAGATAGAAGTGATTTCGAGGGTATGGTCATCTTGCCTGCAAGGTTCTCCGAGTTGTCGAAAGCTTGATCCTCGTAAGCGTACTCAACAGGTTCCTCATTCACGAACTCTTCTTCCGGCTCTACCCACAGCAAGAACACAAGCAATGGAACCACATCAATCACAGGAAATGCACAAGCAACATGATACACTACATGCATGATATGCGAGATATGATATGCGATGCGTATGCGTGCTCCGGAAGAAAAAAGATGAACAAGGCACACACCAAGTATGCCACTGGAAACATAAGATGATTTCGGTCGAAATCGATATAAAGATCACCGGAAACGGATGCACGGTTTGCAAATGGCAAGCAAAACAAGAATGACACGATTCTGCGATTAACAGCATGATAGCACTTAGAATACATCAAGTAACTATGCTACAACACCTCAACATAGCAACAAAGCATATGACAGTAATCTAAAGGAGATGCTTGACAAAAGATGAACACTGAGCTACGGCTATATCACACAATCACAGGTTCAAACAAGCATGGCAAAAGTGCAAAAGATATCAGTTTAACAGACTTAGAGAAAATACTGGACATGGCTGGAACAGCATCAGGTAGCAATGTTCAGAGCAAGAAAAACACATGCTACAGGAACTTAACATATCAAAACAAGGCATGGCATGAATCTACTAAATGCATAGAACAAAAGTCCCTTAATGATCATGAGCCAAAAAGGATCAGAAGATATGATGGCACCCATGTAAAGATAGCAAGTTTCGTTAACAGGTTTCAGACTTAGCAGAAAACAGAGCATGACATTAACATAAATTATGAGGGCATCTTGGTGAGCTTGATTCACTCATCACAAAGCAATGCATGACAAAACAAGCATACCTACAGCAAGATGGCATGTTCATTAAGCTATCCATGGCAAGAGAAAGTTCATAGCATGTATAAAACAACTACAACAACCTTGGCAAAATTGAATATCATGTTAACAATCTGCCCGGAATACTTTATAGCAAACGTAGAGCAAGATTAAGACATGCTAGGGCACTCCATAATTGCAAACAGGGGCATGGATGGATAGATCACAACTATATCTACAAAACATCCTTACTAAACATGCTCAAAAGAAGCATAGATCTCACTGTAGACACATGGATACATGGCAACAAAATAACAGCAGTAACAGACAGCAAAATCCTGTCCCTGAAAACAGAAACATCAAGAAGCCTAGTTTGCATGCTTGTGCTAGTCACCATATAGATCACAAAAATACATGGCATACACCTCTGTAAAGATGGCATGGCATAGATCAAACACCTGTAGAACTCATGCCCATAAGATGCACACATCAATTGCAACAAAAATAACAAAACACCAAGTTCTGATAAGTAACAACAGTAAACATCATATAGCACTCTTGCACCAGAGATTTGTGCATTGATATGGACTCAAACAAGCATGGCACAATACAACAAAATGAAGAGCATCTCGAGACGAACATTTCGATATATCATGTACGCAAAACGGAGCAGTATGCAATGAGATATGATGCAATGAACAGGAGCACATAATGCAATAATTTCGGGACTTGGAGAAATATATGGGGTCAACCTCTCTCAGATCTAGGGTTCTACACGGAAGCCGAGGCGGGGCTGGCGCGGCTGCCGGAGACGGAGGGAGACGGCGGCGGCCGGAGTAGAGCTCGGGGAGGGAGGCAGAGGAGCTCGGAGGGGCTCGGGCGCCGGTGCGGAGTGGCGCGGGCGGAGGAGCACGGGGCCGCGGGGGCGG